>NC_134886.1:44344748-44354748 GCF_041734735.1 Babylonia areolata
GTCCGTGTCTCTCCGTCTCTCTCTGTCCGTCTCTGTCTGACTGTCTGTATGTCTGTCTCTCTCTGTCTCTGTCTGTCTGTCTGTCTGTCTCTCTTTCTCTCTCTCTCTCTCTCTCTCTCTCTCTCTCTCTCTCTCTCTCCATGTCAAAAGTAACATACGAAATAATTTTTTTTTAAATCATTTTCTCTACATAGTTCTGCTATAAAGTGTGTGTGCGTACTTAAAGAATGTTACGTGCAAGTGTAATGAACCATAACCATTTCAGTCGCAGACCGTGATTTAGGCACATGAAAAGCAACGGCTTCCCCAAACTGCCCTTAATCCACGAAGATACACAAGAACGACATAAATCAATAATTTACAATATCATTTGGGTTGGGGTTTTTTTATCTTACAGTCATCGGATATTAAAATGTAACATCTTAAAATACCAAACATATACCTCGCTCTTCGAGGACAGAGATCGAGATAATGAAATATAGTGTAATCACACGAAACTGCCAGCTTCGAATACCAAGGATGTTTTCATCCTGAAACCAGCAAATATTTCGGCTTAGTTGTTGTTTCTTTGTTTTGTTTTGTTTTGTTTTGTTATTAGTGCTCCTTTTTTGCATGTTTAGTCTCCGCAAAATAAAACGAAAAACACAAAATAATTAAATGACTAACGAAACAAGAACAAAACATACAACAGCAAACGACAAATGCTGTTCATTCTTGCTACGCCAGCATTATCACCGCCCATTGTGCACGAACAAACCAGCAACACATCACGATAAAAAGCCAAACAAAAATCATCATCACACACACACACACACACACACACACACACACACACACACGAGACACAGAGAGACACAGAGAGAGAGCGACAGCGACAGAGACAGAGACAGAGAGATACAGAGAGACAGAGCACAGACACAGAGTAACAGACAGCGACACAAAAGACAGAAAAAAGAACAAATGCCGTACTTATAGGTCATAGCGTCCAGCGTAAGAAGAGAAACGAAAACGAAACGAAAAGTAAAGACAGAAAAGACAAAACGGAAACAGGCCAACAACAACAACAACAACAACACACACACACACACACACACACACACACACACACACACACACACACACACACACACACACACAAACAAACAAAAAAACGCGGGAAAGACAGCAACCAGTAGAAAGGGGACAACGACCACCACCACCACGACCACCACCATCACCACGACCATCACCACCAGCACACAGAAAAAAAAACTTACCTGCACAGGTGTGGGGGGCCAGAGGCTGAAGTCATCCCTGCCGTGGCGGTCCCCCATGGGTCCAAGGTTCCAGTCCGTGCTGTCAAAAGAACGATACATCATCTTGTTAAGCTAGCTGAGCGGAGAAGGGGGGAGGATGGAGGGGGAGAGGAAGAAGGAAGGCAGGAAGGAAGGATGGAAGGGAGGGAGGAAGTAGTCTGGGTACCACCACCACCACCACCACCATCCACTAATCACCAAAACCGCTTCTTCTAACTAAAACAGTCTCCCTCCTTTTCTCTCTCTCTTTGTTTCTTTGTTCTTTGTTTCAGTCTGCCTGTCCTCCTCCCCCGGTCAGAGGCCGCCGGCTGCCTTCAGGGTCATCCAGAGGGGCAAGGGTGGCCCAGTGGTCCTGGTCCAGAGCCAGTAGGAGGGGGCAGGCGGCGGCGCCGAGGCCTAGTACGCTAGGCGCTTGCTGGTTGGTGGTGGTGGCCAGTCTTGCAGTGTGAGAAAACGGCAGTGAGCGGAGAGAGGCTTGCTAAGCTGGGCACTGCGGCAGAGGCATGCACGAGAGAGAGAGAGAGAGTGGGCAGGGCACAGGACTACTACTGGGCTGGTTGGGGGGCTTGATGCTGTGAAGGGAAGAGAAGGGAAGGAAGGAAGGAAGGAAGGGAGGGAGGGAGGCCGAGCGAGGGAGGGAGGGGTGGAGACAGAGAGGGATGGGAAGCGGGCTGGATGCGTGTGGCCATCTACCACCCTGTCTTGACACTGTCTCCTGTCTTCTTGTCTCTATAGGTCTCGCCGCCACCTCACTTCTTACGACACGCGCACGCATGCACGCACGCACGCACACACACACACACACACACACACACACACACACACACACAAACACACACACACTCACACAGAGGCTCTGTCCTCCTCCTCCTTCTCCTCCTCATCTTCTTCTTCCTCCTCCTCCTCCCCCTCTTGCTGTCGCAAGCATCGTCCTTCCTTCCTTCCTTCCTTCCTTCCTTCCTTCGTTACAGGAGCCACACCACCACCAGGCAGCCGGCACGGTGGATAGATGGATGGATGGATGGATGTTTGGGTGGGTGGGTAGAGTGGGGTGGGGTGGGTGGGTGGGATGGGGTTGGGAGGAGGTGCCTTAGGGACCCAGTATTACACAACACAAATTAGCCATCGCAGCAAGATAGGAGGGAGGGTGAGTGGGGGTGTGTAGGTGGTGGAAAGGGAGGAGAGAGAGAGAGAGGAGAGAGAGGGGGATAAGGGAAAGGAGGGGAAAAAGACCCCTGACTGAAGGAGAAGAGGAGTAGAAGAAGGAGGAGGAGAAGGAGGCGAAGGAGAAGGAGAAGGAGGAGAAGGAAGGAAAGAAGTGCACAAGACGTGTGGCGGAAGATAGCGGGGATGCAAAAAAGCTTACAGCATCTTTAGCGGGGCTCTGTCTCTCTCTCTCATGAGAAGTGTGTGTGAGAGAGATGTCAACGCTACTAGCATGTCCATGTCCATGTCCATGTCCGAAAGTGCTGGCTGGCATCGATAGTTCTGGTCAAGCCCTCTCTGCTCACCCCCCTCCCCTCCTCCCCCACCTCCATTCTTCTCCCCCCCCCCCCGCCCCCCACCGTCCACCACCACACCACACCCACTCACCTATACTCCACTCTACCCAACCCCTCTACCCCTCTCTCCAGCCACCTAGGACTGCAACAACCCCTCTCCACCCATCCACCCATGACTGTAGTCTGGTATGGATGGGTAGGAGGTGGTTTGGGTGGGGGGTGGGGGGGGTTGGGGAGGCAAGCGGTGGTGGTGGTGGTGGTGGTGGTACCAGACGATCCGTCACTTCAGGCTTCTCCTTCCCCCACGCCCCACCCTCCTCTATCCACTTCCCTCTTCCCCTTCCTTCACCCACCCACCCTCTCTCCACCTTCCATCATCACCGCTCCTTCTCTATCCACCACCACCACCACCACCACCACCATCACAACCACCACCACAACCACCACCAACACCACCAACACAACCACCACCACAACCACCACCAACACAACCACAATCACCACCACCACCACCACAACCACCACCACAACCACCACAACCACCACCACAACCACCACCAACACCACCAACACAACCACCACCACCACCACCACAACAACAACAACCACCACCACCACTATAACCACCACCACCACCACAACCACTATAACCACCACCACCACCACCACCACTACAACCACTGCCCCGACCGCCACATATTGTATTGTTCCGTGTGTGGCTGACAAGACAGAGGTGAAGGAGGGTAGGGTGAGGGGCGGGGGGGCGCCTGGAGGAGGGGGGGCAGCAGTTCAGGCAGTGCCACACCCACCCACCCTTCCCTCCCTCCCCAAGCCCTCCTTCCTTCCCCCCGGACACCCCCCAAAACTTCCCCCACCGGGCCCCCCTCCCCCCGCCCCCCAACGCGCGCACTGCTTGGAGTTCTGTCCATGCCAGGCACACAATCCATGACTACATGTCTGTATGTCTTCATCAATATATGTGTGTGTGATTGAAACCTGTTTGAATGACACAGGAAACGAATGATGAGCGCCCAAATGGCGGTCGCCGTCAGTGGGCTCCACCCAGGTAGGCAGACAGCCTGCTGTGTAGATGACCCCGAGTTTGTAAAACGCTTAGAGCTTGGTCTCCGACCGAATCCATATCATCATCATGACAGTACAGTACCCTTCTTCTGGACCCAGAGAAAGAAAGCCCCGCGCCGGACGAGCTAGCTAGGTCAAGGTGATGACGATCGCGATATTGGCCGTGGAGCAAGCACTCCTCCAAAGGTTGTTCGTGCTGTGTGTGTGTGTGTGTGTGTGTGTGTGTGTGTGTGTGTGTGTGTGTGTGTGTGTGTGTGTGTGTGTGTGTGTCTCCAAGATGTCAAACCGTTTCGCCTATTCCCGTTTCGTCTACTTCCATTTCGCCTATTCCCATTTCGTTCATTCCCGTTGCGTCCATTCTCGATTCGTCTACCTCGGTTTCGTCTATTCACGATTTCATCTACTTCCGTTTCGCCTATTCCTATTTCGTCCATTTTTTATTTTGTCTACTTCCATTTCGTCAATTCCCGATTTCGTCTACTTCTGTTTCGTATATTCCCGGTTTCGTCTACATCCGTTTCGCCTATTCCCGATTTCGTCTACATCCGTTTCGCCTATTCCCGATTTCGTCTACATCCGTTTCGCCTATTCCCGATTTCGTCTACTTCCGTTTCGCCTATTCCCGATTTCGTCTACTTCTGTTTCGCCTATTCCCGATTTCGTCTATTCTGTTTCGCCTATTCCCGATTTCGTCTACTTCTGTTTCGCCTATTCCCGATTTCGTCTACTTCTGTTTCGTCTATTCCCGATTTCGTCTACTTCTGTTTCGTCTATTCCCGATTTCGTCTACTTCTGTTTCGTCTATTCCCGACTATCCTTTCACCCAGCTGGTGATCCCGATCTACCCACTCCCAGTTCGCCTATGGGCTTATGTTGCTCTGTGTGTGTGTGTGTGTGTGTGTGTGTGTGTGTGTGTGTGTGTGTGTGTGTGTGTGTGTGTGTGTGTGTGTGTGTGTGTGTGTGTGTGTGTGTGTGTGTGTGTGTGTGTGTGTGTGTGTGAGGGAGAAACATACAGACAGACAGAGAGAGAGACAGGCACAGAGAGAGAGAGAGAGAGAGAGAGAGAGAGAGAGAGAGAGAGAGACAGATGACACCTTTGTACAAAAACGCTGTTTTCCAGCATCTTTCAGGAAAGGAGGAGATTGAAAAAGAAGAACCAATCAACAACGAAACGAAGTCCAAATTTTGACAGAACGCATTCCCGCAGCAGCAGCAGCTCTCATCTGCATCCCTTTCTAGAAGCCCGTCTGTTTTTGACTCGTCAGTGACAGTCTTTTTTTGTCTTTTTTCTTTTTTTTTACACACCGCGTTTTAGGCAGCCGCACTCTGTTTTCGGGGATGGTGCATGCTGGGGATAAAAGCGTGTCCCTCCTGTAAGAAACGCATGCTTAAATCATGGGATCACATGTGTTGTGTTTGTGTGTTTGTGTGTGTGTGTGTGTGTGTGTGTGTGTGTGTGTGTGTGTGTGTGTGTGTGTGTGTGTGTGCGTGCGTGCGTGTGCGTGCGTGCGTGTGTGTGTGTGTGTTTGTGCGGGCGAGCACGCATGTTTATGTGTGTGTGTGCGTGCGTGCGTGCGTGCGTACGTGCGTGCGTACGCGCATGTGTGTGTGTGTGTGTGTGTGTGTGTGTGCGTGCGTGCGTGCGTGCAAATGTGCTTGTGTGCGTCTATGTGTGTGTGTGTGTGTGTGTGTGTGTGTGTGTTGGGGGAGGGTTGTTAGGGCGGATGAGGGGGCGGTTGAGTTGATGCGTTTGGTTTGATTTGATATTTGCTTGTGCCTGTGTTGCCATGGCCAGTGATGATGGTTTGTATTCTGCATGGCCGTGGACAAAACAGGTAAGTGACAGGTTGTTTTTGTTTGTAGAGTTTGTTTTCTGTTGATTAATTTTTAAAAATTAATACATGAATCGAAAAATTCTTCTTCTTCTTCTTCTTCTTCTTCTTCTTCTTCTTCTTCTTCTTCTTCTTCTTCTTCGTTCGTGGGCTGTAACTACCACGTTCACTGGTATGTACACGATTGGACTTTTACGTGTATTACCGTTTTGCTAAATAGAATTTAAAAAGAAAAGAAAGCAAAACGGGGGAAAGAGGAACAGGAAAAGGAAGCGATTAAATCAGGCAAGGGTAGGTTGAGAGAGGGTGTGGATTTTCCTCTAAAAATCACACTCTGTGGAAAGACGGCCAGACATGGCAGCTATTTCAAAAATAGTTTGATTCCAAATTCTTAATATTATTATCATAGGTGGATGTTGTTAGGTATCACCCAGGATTTACAAAAATTTATTTTAAAAAATAGAAGAAAAAAACACCCTCCATGCACCGGTTGCAAACAATTAAAAAAATCAAAGTCTATAACTGCACAACTATGATAAGTACTTCAATGTTTCTTTTGTTTTCGATTTATTATTACCTGAACTCACTTTCTACGTTGGGATAGCTTTATATCTAAACTATTGAATTTTTCAACGATTAGTTTTTAAAAATGACACTCTGTGTTCTTGATTTGTATATATATATATATATATATATATATATAAACAGCTGAGACAAAAGAACTTTCACTTTGACTCGGCTATCTTAACATAGAAAGTGAGTTACCGTAGTAATAGAAAATAAAAAAATTAAAAAAACTGAAGTACATGTAATAGTTTTGTAGTTATCTAGCTTTAACTTTTTTGTTTGTCAGAAATTTTGATTTTTTTCCCCATGGCAACCGGTGCATGAAGAGTTGTGGGGTTGTCTTTTGTGTGTGTGTGTGTGTGTGTGTGTGTGTTTGTTTGTTTGCTTTTAACATGTGAATCCTGGGTGATACCTAACAATATTCACCTATAATGATAACCATAATTTTAATTTAGAAATAAAACAAGTTTTTAAAATAGCTGCCATGTCTGGCCATAAACAAAAGGACAACAGACACTAAGCAATGCAATATCGTCCTGAACTAAAGACTCTTCATGAATATGTATTGTGCTGCTTACATTTTGTGGATGTGGAATTGTCAATATTCACAGCATCATTGTCTGCTCTTTGTTCTGCTTCTTTTTTTTCTTTCCCCAAATGCACAAAGGCTGTTTATTTTGTATCTGTAAACATTTCAATGAAAATATAAGGTTTCCTTTTTTCCTTTTCCTTTAATGAACATTCACACACCCCATTCCTCTGCCTCAACTTCTGCTTCTTCGCTGACGGACTGACAGATTTTAGTTAGGAATAAATCTGAGAGTCTGAGTACAGTATGCAGTGGGTTCACTTTCACACACACACACACACACACACACACACACACACACATATATATATATATATATATATATATATATATATATATATATATATATATATATATATATATAAAGAGAGAGAGAGAGAAAGAGAGAGACTTTCTTACGTAAAAAAAGGGTTGACCAGGGGAAATTTGGCTGAAAAGTCTACTTTGGTACTAAGATATACATGCAAATACAAATACATAAAATATTTATGGTGAAAGAAGAAGGAGGAGGAGGAGGAAGAGGAGGAGGACGAGGACGACGAGGACGAGAAAGAGGAGGAGGAGGAGGGGAGGAGTTGGAGGAGGAGGACGAGGAGGAAGGGGGAAGGGGGAGGAGAAGAAAAAGAGGAAAAGGAGGAGGAGAAAGACAACAAGAAGAAGGAGGGGGGAGGAGGAGGAGGAGGAGGAGAAGGGGGGAGGAGCAAATGGAAAAAGAGAAGAAAAAGAGGAAAAGGAGAATGAGAAAGACAAGAAGGAGGAGGAGGGGGGGGATAGGTAGCTCTGAGTGTGGCGACACACACTTCTCGCAGAGACCATCCGGAAAAATCAGTTCAGATGCAGACTGTATTAAAAAAAAATAATAAAAAATCAAATAAAAAAGAAGAGATGGATTGCACCATCATTATCACCCTCCCTGTCGTCACCATAATCATTATCATCATCAATATAGTCGTCCTTATTATTATCATTATTATTATTATTATTAGCATTAGCATTAGCATTAGCATTATTATTACTATTAGCATTGTTATTAGCATTATTGTTGTTGTTGCTGTTTGTTGTTGTTGTTGTTGTTGTCGTCACCATCATCATCATTACCATTGTTCTTGTTGCTGCTGTTGTTATTGTTGTTATCATCATCATTATCACCATCATCATCATCAGCAGCAGCAGCAGCAGCAGCAGTATTATTATTCATTGCATATTTCACAGCCATCAGCTTTGTTCACAGCCGTGTTTTTTGGCATATTTCTAGTCTGTTTGTCTGTCTGCCTGTTTGTCTGCCTGTTTGTCTGTCTGCCTGTCCATCTGTCTGTCTGTTTTTTTGTTGTTGTTTTTTTCTGTCTGTCTGTCTGACTGCTCGTCCATGTACTCATATCCTTCTCTCTCTCTCTCTCTCTCTCTCTCTCTCTCTCTCTCTCTCTCTCTCTCTCTCTCTCTCTCTCTCTCTCTCTCTCTCTCTCTCTCTCTCTCTCTCTCTCTCTCTCTTTCTCTCAAACCTGTATGTCATAATGTTTTCGAAATAAGTTTACACACCACCCCTTCATAAGGGGCTAAGGCCTTTTTTGAATAAACCATCCGAATCCAAATCCGAATCCGAATCTCTCTCTCTCTCTCTCTCTCTCTCTCTCTCTCTCTCTCTCTCTCTCTCTCTCTGCCTCACTCTCTCTCTCTCTCTCTTTCTGCCTCTCTCTCTCTCTCTCTCTCTCTGCCTCACTCTCTCTCTCTCTCTCTGCCTCACTCTCTCTCTCTCTCTCTCTCTCTCTCTCTTTCTGCCTCTCTCTCTCTCTCTCTCTCTCTCTCTCTCTCTCAAACCTGTATGTCATAATGTTTTCGAAATAAGTTTACACACCACCCCTTCATAAGGGGCTAAGGCCTTTTTTGAATAAACCATCCGAATCCGAATCCGAATCCGAATCTCTCTCTCTCTCTCTCTCTCTCTCTCTCTCTCTCTCTCTCTCTCTCTCTCTCTCTTTCTCCCTCTTTTTCGTTTTCTATCTTTCCCTCTCTTTCTACATCTCTCTTCCTCTTTCTTTCTCTCTCTTTCTCCCTCTCTTTCCTGTTTTCTCTCTTTCTCTTTCTGCTTCTCTCTCTCCCTCCCTCTCTTTCTCCCTCTCTTTCTTGTTTTCTCTCTTTCTCTCTCTTTATACCTCTCTCTCTCTCTCTCTCTCTCTCTCTCTCTCTCTCTCTCTGTATTTCACAAGCAGACACACCTCAACCTTCACAAATGTAATGCAATCCTGCAGCCAATAAGGAAACACCAGTTCCAGGAGTGTCAGCGGCACTTTTTTTCTTCTTTTTTTTATCTCATCGTTTTCACCATAGGTATAGGATAGCCTCCATATTAAGGACGTTGTTGAATAAGTCGTAAAGGTTACAAAAACAGAATAGAAAAAAAAAAGAAAAATAGAAAAGAGTAGAGAGGGGTAGAGAGAGTGGGAACAGGGTGGTGGTGGTGGTGGTGGTGGTGGTGGTGGTGGTGGTGGTGGTGGCAGATAGCCAGAGACAAAGAGGAGGCTAGGGGGGGGGGTGGGGGGGTAAAGATGGAGAGAGGAGAAAGAGAGAAAGAGAGACAGACAGACAGACTGACAGACTGACTGACAGACAAAGAGTGGGGAAAGATGGTGAGGAAACGTAAAAAGAAAAGCTGTGAGGAAAAGAAACAAAAGAACATTTTTCTTTTCTTTTTAAAGATAAAAGCTTGGGTGTGGTTTTTTTGTTGTTGTTTTTTTTGTTTTGTTTTGTTTTTTGTTGTTGATTTTTTGGGGGGTGGGGGGGTGGGTAGGGGGTTGTTTGTTTGTTTGTTTTTTAAGACATCGAGCAAAATCAAGTGCGCATATATGAATAAACTCAATCATATCATCGTCATCGTCGATATCATCATCGGATTCTTCAACTTCTCATCCTCACTATTATCATCATTCTGGTCATTGTTATTGTTGTTATCATTCAGAAAAAGAAGTGAGACGACAAAAGCTCCATGGACTGCATTCTAATTAGCGTGATAAAAATGAAGAAGACGTGGCATTAATTAACAACTGAAATTAGGAGGAGACGACAATGAGAAGAATGCCAAAGAGAGGAGAAGGGAGAAGGCTGAGGGGAAGATGAAGATGACGACGTCGACGAAGA
>NC_134886.1:44357248-44367248 GCF_041734735.1 Babylonia areolata
AGCAGCCATTGTCGTTTTGAGCCAGTTCATATGGACATTCCTTTGTTTTGTTTTGGTTTGGTTTGTTTTACATGAAAACTACATTCTAGTAGCAATTGTATCGTTGGAAACGGATTCAGAGTTTCCTAACGAAATGCGATGAAAACAGGAAATGTTTTACAATTTTGCAAAACATAGAATCATTTACACATAAACAGAAAGCAAATAGCATCTCTTATTATGTAGCTGGCAAAGAAATGCTTTTAAAACCAAATACATACCAGAAAGATCACATGGTTTTTCTTTAACTAAGTATAAGATACAAATAAATGTAAATATATACTCTGAACATATCCCCCCTACCTGTAACTGTAACATTGTAAACTCAAACCTCACTCGATGATTGTTTTTCCATATAAACCAGCTTCGTTAGCAAGTACATATAGATAGACGGAAGGGTTTGTTTTATCTTCTTGTTTCTAATTTAAAATAATCATAATAAATGGAAAATATCGGAGCATTTAAAACAAAATCGTCAAATACACGCGCCTAAGCACGCACGCGCACAAACACGCACATACTCAGATACAGCGCATACACACAGGCAACTTTTCCGTATCCTGTTCATTGCATCACACCCTACCTACACCCTTCACCTTTCTGCTTGCTCCTTTCCCTCGCCTGCTTTTCCACCATTTCCTTTTACCTTTTCTGTTTTGCGTTTAATATCAATCTTCAAACAAGAAAAAAAGACCGTCAGTGGTGGTCTGGACGCTAGTCATTCGGATGAGACGATAAACCGAGGTCACGAGTGCAGCATGCACTTAGCGCACGTAAAAGAACCCACGGCAACAAAAGGGTTGTCCCTGGCAAAATTCTGTTAAAAAAAATCCACTTCGATAGGAGAAACAAAACCAAAAAAAAAAAAAATGCAGGCATGAAAAAAAAAAAAAAAAAGGGTGGCGCTCTCAGTGTAGCGATGCGCTCTCCCTGAGGAGAGCAAACCGCATTTCACACAGATATATCTGTTGTGACAATACAATACAATACAATACAATACAGTATTTCTATTTGTTTTTGTTTTTTTATCACAACAGATTTCTCTGTGTAAAATTCGGGGTGCTCTCCCCAGGAGCACGACGCTATACTACAGCGCCACCCCCCCCCCCCCCCACCACCACCACCACACACACACACACACACACACACACACACACACACACACACACACACACACACACACACACACACCCGTCCTCCCCCGCGTGCAGTTTTATTTGTTTTTCTTATCGAAGTGGATTTTTCTACAGAATTTTGCCAGGAACATCCCTTTTGTTTCCGTGGGTTCTTTTACGTGCGTTAAGTGCATGCTGCACACGGGACCTCGGTTTATCGTCTCATCCGAATGACTGGCGTCCAGACCACCACTCAAGGTCTAGTGGAGGGGGAGAGAATATTGGCGGCTGAGCCGTGATTCGAACCAGCGCGCTCACATTCTCTCGCTTCCTAGGCGGACGCGTGACCTCTAGGCCATCACAATACAATGCAATACAAGGTGGTATGTCCCGGAGTCTTTTGCAGCCATCGGGGTGGTGATGTTTTAAAAAAAAAAAAAACTATTCACTGTGTCAAGGGTTCGGCATGGGAAAGTCTCCTTCCTTCCTCTGCTTTCGGACCTATCCCAACCCTAAGACAGATACCCCATTCATTCACAGCTGAGTGGAATGAAAATATCAACAACCATGTACCTGAAGATCTAGTCATCAGCCCCATCCACATGTAATATGCGGCTTCTGTTCAAACGTGTGTGTGTGTGTGTGTGTGTGTGTGTGTGTGTGTGTGTGTGTGTGTGTGTGTGTGTGTGTGTGTGTGTGAAAGAGAGAGAGTGTGTGTGTGTGTGCATGCGTGTGTATATATATATATATATGTGTGTGTGTGTGTGTGTGTGTGTGTGTGTGTGTGTGTGTGTGTGTGTGTGTGTGTGTGTGTGTGTGTGTGTGAAGACAGTGCGTGCATGTGTGAGCATGCACAAGTTTTTATTTTGATATGCACTTGTATGTATCCTAAATTTTCTACCGTATCTGCGTTTGTGTATGATTTTCTGCTTATGTTCGTACCTTGTCATGTACTACCACCCCCAACCAAACCCCCACTCCCAATATTTCTTGTGACCCCGGTACACTTGGTAATAAAGATACATTCTATTCTATTCTGTTCTACTCTATTTTATCAAAACAATCGGAGTAAAGTCCTTTTACCAACGAAAGAAAGACACACCAACACACATGCTGAAACGAAGGCCTCGAATATCTTGATCACAAGTGAACACATTCATTATCAGAAAGAAGTTCAACGTCTTGCGATTTTGCCACGGCGTTTTTCATCGATCATTCCAGAGCGAAAGAGAGAGAGAGGGACAGAGAGAGAGAGGGAGAGAGACAGAGACGGAGACAGAGAGACAGAGAGAGACAGACAGACAGAGACAGACAAACAGAGACAGACAAACAGAGACAGAGACACAGAGAGTGAGAGAGACAGAGACACAGAGAGAGAATAAAAAAAATTAAAAACTACAAAAACCAGCCTTAGATATTTGGTGGCTATTCAGGCTGAGCTCACATGGTGACGTCAGTTCGATTTCCTCTCTACTTCCGGGCCTGTGGTGAGCGATGTCCACTATTCCAGTGTGCGGACAGCGAGAGACACGGTCGGACCAGAAATGACACTGCCCTTTTTTCTTCTTCTTCTTCTTCTTCTTCTTCTTCTTCTTCTTCTTCTTCTTCTTCTTCGGTCGTGGGCTGCGACTCGTACGATCACTCGTATGTACACGAGTGGGGTTTTACTTTGCATGACTTTTTACCCCGCCATATAGGCAGCCATACTCCGTTTTCGGGGGTACACTGTTCTTTCTAGAAGGAATATATAGTCTTTTTTTTTCTTCTTTCTTTTTCAAAGTTGGCAGGGGCTGGGAGATTGGGGGGCCGGGGGGGGGGGGGAGGGGAGTAGGGTATAGTGTCTTGGTAGGCTTGCCATTTTCGGGTAGTGTCATGTTTGGGTTGTTGTTTTTAGTGTGTATGTGTGTGTGTGTGTGTGTGTGTGTGTGTGTGTGTGTGTGTGTGTGTGTGTGTGTGTGTGTGTGTGTGTGTGTGTGTGTGTCGTGGTTGGTTTTTGTGTGCGTGTGTGTGTGTGTGTGTGTGTGTGTGTGTGTGTATGTTGTCTCAAAAATAAGTGCTTTCAGTATCAAGAGAATGATCTAAAAAAAATTAAAAAAAAGAAGGAGAAAGAAAAATAACAATAACGTGCATGAGAGGGAGAGGGAGAATGAGTGAGAAGTAGACAGACAGACAGACAGACAGATAGATTGTTAGACAGATAGATGACGGCGCAATAGCCGAGTGCTTAAAGCGTTGGACTTTCAATCTGAAGGTCCCGGGTTCGAATCTCGGTAACGGTGCCTGGTGGGTAAGGGGTGGAGATTTTTCCGATCTCCCAGGTCGACATTTGTGCAGACCTGCTAGTGCCTGAGCCCCCTTCGTGTGTCTACATACGCAGAAGATCAAATACGCACGTTAAAGATCCTGCCATCCATATCAGCGTTCAGTGGGTTATGGAAACAAGAACATACCCAGCATGCACACCCACGAAAGCGGAGTATGGCTGCCTTCGTGGCGGGGTAAAAACGGCCGGTCATACACGTAAAAGCCCACTCGTGTGCATACGAGTGAACGTCGGAGTTGCAGCCCACGAACGAAGAGGAAGAGAAGAAGAAGATAGACAGATATATAGATAGATAACACCGAAACAGACACAGAGACAGACAGACAGACAGAGACACAAACAGAGACAGTGGGTGTTCCAATGTACAGATAAATCTTCGTTATGCTTTACAACCGGCCTACAAATGGACTGTCGTTCGTGTACCTTCTGATAGATGAGACGATCTTTCTTCTCGCCTTCATAATGACTGTGAATAGAACTCCGTGACAAAACACAGCAAGCGTCCAAAGGGGACCGTTAAAGGACAAAAAAACAACAACAACAAAAATCCATCACCACTGCAGTACTATTTCTTGTTTGTGCTTCAATAAAATAAAATTCATAATGTACAAAACAAAATGATATAAACTACTAATCATATATACCCAATAAGAAGTAGAGAAATCTGCAATCAAAGTAAAGAATAATTAATCAGTAGAAAAGATAAGAACCGAAAAAAAACAAAAAACTCACCTACAAAACGATGCAGCACCTGTACAGTTTATTCCATGCAGAAGAAGATGGTAAAGCATAAAAAAGCAAACACAGTGAGAGTGTGCAAATGATGCAGCGCCTGGAGAAAACGACCCTTGATGCTCTTTCCCATGCCAGTCGATGAATTTCCAAGTCTGGACAAGACAAGACAAAAGCTGGGAAAGTGGCATCATGGAGTCTGCCCGTGCCTTGTGGAGGGAGGTACTTATTTACGACTGTCTGCTGATTGCTGCTAATGGTACCATTGTCTGTTGACTGCGCAGGGCAAAGCGCAGTTTGTTAGTTAGTCGTCATCACTCTGTGTGTGTGTGTGTGTGTGTGTGTGTGTGTGTGTGTGTGTGTGTGTGTGTGTGTGTGTGTGTGTGTGTGTGTGTGTCTATGTCGCTATATCACTGTGTCTCTCTCTTTATATAGTCTGGCGCTGTCGTCACTGATTCGTTACAAAGTCAATATAGCATCCTCTTTGATTTGATGAGAACAGGATTGTCTGTATGTATGTCAGTTTGTTTGTCTGTTTGTTTCTCTGTGTCTCTGTCTCTGTCTGTCTTTGTCTGTCTCTGTCACTGTATCTGTCTGTCTGTCTGTCTGTCTGTCTGTCTGTCTGTCTGTCTGTCTCTCTCTCTCTCTCTCTCTCTCTCTCTCTCTCTCTCTCTCTCTCTCTCTCGAAGCTAGGGGGTAAAATAAAAAGAGTTCGGTTATCGTATTGTGCGATTTGTACTGAAGGCGTCAAGCAAGGGGGTGTACTGACGTCCTACTTTATTTTCTGTGTTCATTAACGGGCTTGTGTTCGAAATTATTGGAAATTTCCGACATGGTGTATCATTTGATATGACAGTGCTTTTCATACTGCCTTTCGCTGATGATGTCATCTTATCTATATCGGTGGTAGGTTTGCAAAATAAGTTGAATACCGTATATGCTGCATTAGTAAGATTGGGAATGAAAGCGAACATCAATAAAAGTAACATTGTTGTATTTCTTAAGGGTGGGAATCTGTCTAAAAATGAAAAATGGAGTTATGACAATGAAGGAGTTAGTACTATGTCTGTAACAATCACTGCATTTCCTTTCATGGTACAATGTAACAATCACTGCAATTCCTTTCATGGTACAATGTCTGTAACAATCACTGCATTTCCTTTCATGGTACAATGTAACAATCACCGCAATTCCTTTCATGGTACAATGTCTGTAACAATCACTGCAATTCCTTTCATGGTACAATGTCTGTAACAATCACTGCAATTCCTTTCATGGTACAATGTCTGTAACAATCACTGCAATTCCTTTCATGGTACAATGTAACAATCACTGCAATTCCTTTCATGGTACAATGTCTGTAACAATCACTGCAATTCCTTTCATGGTACAATGTCTGTAACAATCACTGCAATTCCTTTCATGGTACAATGTCTGTAACAATCACTGCAATTCCTTTCATGGTACAATGTCTGTAACAATCACTGCAATTCCTTTCATGGTACAATGTCTGTAACAATCACTGCAATTCCTTTCATGGTACAATGTCTGTAACAATCACTGCAATTCCTTTCATGGTACAATGTCTGTAACAATCACTGCAATTCCTTTCATGGTACAATGTCTGTAACAATCACTGCAATTCCTTTCATGGTACTATGTCTGTAACAATCACTGCAATTCCTTTCATGGTACAATGTAACAATCACTGCAATTCCTTTCATGGTACAATGTCTGTAACAGTCACTGCAATTCCTTTCATGGTACAATGTCTGTAACAATCACTGCAATTCCTTTCATGGTACAATGTAACAATCACTGCAATTCCTTTCATGGTACAATGTCTGTAACAATCACTGCAATTCCTTTCATGGTACAATGTCTGTAACAATCACTGCAATTCCTTTCATGGTACTATGTCTGTAACAATCACTGCAATTCCTTTCATGGTACAATGTAACAATCACTGCAATTCCTTTCATGGTACAATGTCTGTAACAATCACTGCAATTCCTTTCATGGTACAATGTGACAATCACTGCAATTCCTTTCATGGTACAATGTCTGTAACAATCACTGCAATTCCTTTCATGGTACAATGTCTGTAACAATCACTGCAATTCCTTTCATGGTACAATGTAACAATCACTGCAATTCCTTTCATGGTACAATGTCTGTAACAATCACTGCAATTCCTTTCATGGTACAATGTCTGTAACAATCACTGCAATTCCTTTCATGGTACAATGTCTGTAACAATCACTGCAATTCCTTTCATGGTACAATGTAACAATCACTGCAATTCCTTTCATGGTACTATGTCTGTAACAATCACTGCAATTCCTTTCATGGTACAATGTAACAATCACTGCAATTCCTTTCATGGTACAATGTCTGTAACAATCACTGCAATTCCTTTCATGGTACAATGTGACAATCACTGCAATTCCTTTCATGGTACAATGTCTGTAACAATCACTGCAATTCCTTTCATGGTACAATGTAACAATCACTGCAATTCCTTTCATGGTACAATGTCTGTAACAGTCACTGCAATTCCTTTCATGGTTAAGTAGTAGTGTTGCGTGTCGGAATTTATTGAACAGAGCAAAGAAAATTACAATTACCATTCTTCATATGATGTATAAGTTAATCAATATAATTACATACCTATTTGTCTCCCAAGTACAAGCGTTCGTTTTAGGGCGAAATATGGGCATCTGACAATGTCATTGATTGAAAAAAAGAGCTTTTTGTTTTGTTTGTTTATGCTGATAATCGAGTGTCTGTGATGAAATCAGAAGATATAGATAACACAATTTATTGAAATAACTAAAATCTATGAGTTATCGATTAAAACTAACCCGGGTGAAAAATAGCAGATAAAAATTCAAAGTATACAACATGCTGGCAGGTTTAAATAATAATATCGAAATCCATGTCTTTTTTTTCAGATTCACTCTATTTTTTGACATTTGAAAATGAAACTATCTTTACAAGTGTGGATTTATTTCTTTATCTACACAGCAGTTAGTCTACTGTATTGTGTAAATCAATACAACATAGCCTTTGTGACATTGTGACATGTTACAGATGTATTCACAAATCTGCCCCTTCCTATCTCTGTGGCTGCCTTCACCTCTACACTCCATCTCGCTCACTACGATCGGCTTCGGATCCACTCTGTTTACGCATACCCAGATTCAAACACTCGACTGTTGGCCGCCGTTCTTTCTCTGTCTCTGGACCTTGCAATTGGAATGAACTTCCTCTTTCGCTTCGTCAAGTCTCCACACTCAGCTCTTTCAAGTCTGGCCTTAAAACCCACCTCTTCCCAAAATAGCCTTCCTTCCCTGCCTCTTCCTTATCTTCAGTTTCTCCAGTTTTAGAGTTATGCATGCGTGTGAATGGCTGGTGCGAAAGCGCTTTGATTTGTCTCTGCACAAGATTCAGCGTTATATAAATACAATTATTATTATCATTATTATTATAGAGACCGAGGACCTCTCAGATGACTCCAGCAAGCTGGGTGAGGACCGCAGAGAATGAAGCGCTGTGGCTCCCAGGAGCTGCAGGACGCGGGAACATCAAAATCTTCATCAGCAATATCAAGCAGACGTATGCAGCTAACAGAAAGAACAGCCACTTTTTTTCTTTTTTTCTTTTTTTTTTAGGGGGTGGGGGTGTGAGGGGGAGGGTGCGGCGGGGGAGGGGGGGTATGATAAAAACAAATTTCTTATCATTTATCAAAGCACAACATTATTGTACCAGAAACAAGCGACTGTATCCAGTATGCTAGTAATATGATGATGAAAAAGTCGTCATTAGTATCATTAGTATTAGTATTAATATCATCATCATCACCATCATCATCATCATCATTATCATCATTATTATTATTATTATTATTATTATTATTATTATTATTATTACGACTACTACTGCTACTTCTACTACTACTACTAAACACCAGCACTATCATTCACCTTTTCATAATATGCCTACTGCTTGTTTGTTCATTGTTCTTCAGTTTGTTGGGGGTTTGTTGTTGTTGTTGTTGTTTTC
Organism: Babylonia areolata; assembly: GCF_041734735.1. Taxonomy (NCBI): domain Eukaryota; kingdom Metazoa; phylum Mollusca; class Gastropoda; order Neogastropoda; family Buccinidae; genus Babylonia; species Babylonia areolata. The sequence continues at coordinate 44,365,523 of NC_134886.1, forward strand.
TTCTCTTTTTTCTCTCTTTTTCATGTGGTTAACTGGTGCTCCACTGTATCAAATAATAAGAATATGACACTGTGGAATATGACACTTCTAACCGATAATACTCAAATGTATATATAAATACTTTAACAAAATGTCTTCAGTCACCGATATGTGTGACGGAATATTAAAGAAAATTCCTCCTCCCATGATTGTATTGTTATTGAGTGCATGTACAAGTACCTCATGTGGAGGGGAGCGGACAGGGTGTGGATGGACGATGGACATGATTGAACTGAATGAATGTCAGGTGCGAGAGTGAAGCAAATTTGATAAATCATGGTTCGTTTATTTATTTATAGTCTGTTCATCTAAGATGATAATATTAGACTGAAAATAAGTGATATTATTATTATTTGGATTATTATCATTTCTATCATAATGATGATTGTTATTATTGATTAGAAATATAATATTGGAAGGGTGTGTGTGAGAGGCGGGACGGGGGAAGCGGGATTAGGACACAAAATGTATCAATAATCAAATATTGTATGCGCTACTTCTGTAGATTATTATTTGAAAAGAAGTTCATGTGGGGGCCTACAATAAACAACCAAATCACTCGACCGAAAATGACGTCTATGTGCATGTGCATTAAAAAAAAATATATTATCTCAACTCTGTGCTATGGGCAGTGTCTTCAACATTAACACATCAAAGCGTCTCTCTCTCTCTCTCTCTCTCTCTCTCTCTCTCTCTCTCTCTCTCTCTCTCTCTCTCTCTCTCTCTCCCCTCTGTCTCTCCCTCTCTCTGTCTTTCACATAATTTGTCTATCTGTCCATATCCCTATTACCCGTCGCCTTATTTGCTGTCTTTTATGTCTCTTACATCTGTGTTTAAAGTTTTATCATTACTTTTCTGTGTTAATTTCACTTGAATCATTCATGTGTAGCATTCATGCTAGGGTTTTGTTGATGTTTTTCCCTTGGTGTGTGTGTGTGTGTTAGTGTGTTTGTATGCGTGTGTGCGTGTGTGTGTTACTCGCTTCCGTTCCGTACAGATGTGAGCGATGCTGTGTCTCTCAGTTTGACGCTGTGTTATACTCGTACATTACACATGTATTAAGTATTAAGTACAACGACATTTATATGCGTACATGTTTGTGTGTCTCTTAGAACAACGGCAGATGTGTAAGTCGGCCAAAGTGCTAATATCTTCACCGTTGGAAAATAAAGATTCATTCATTCATTCATTCATTCTCTCTCTCTCTCCCAAGGCGTAGAGAGTATTGACGAATTTCTTAGAGTGTTTAAATAAAGGGCAGTTGCATGGGATTTTCATGTTAGTAATGGCGAAAGATTTCATGTTTACAGAACATTCTGCACCGTACCGGATGTCAAGACGTATTATTTTGATCGACACTTAAAGTATTCAATGGCAAGATTTAGGCTTGGTATTTCTGATATTGCAGTACATTATTACCGATATAGAACACATAATGCAACTGATCTAAGGTACAAAATTTGCAACAAGGAGGAAGAAAATTAAGTACATTTTGTCCTAACTTGTCCTGTCCTGCATGACTTAAGAACAAGGTATATATCATCCAAATTCTGTAAATTTCCCAGTCAGCATAGATTAGCATTATTCATGGCTTCTCGGGATGAAAAGACCATTCGCAATTTGTCAATTTATTTGTATAAAGCATTCAGACTGCGATCAACTCTGATGTCTTAGAATACTAAAGTTT
>NC_134886.1:44387248-44389748 GCF_041734735.1 Babylonia areolata
GAGGACTTCCAGCCAAGGTTAAGAGCTCCCCTGCCCTTTGGTCATCCTCTTCCGCCTTCACAGCCGTTGGGAAGGGTTTCCTCCTCCGCCTGGTCCGTCGTTGGGAGACTTCACATGCGGCAGGTAGTACTGGGTAACATGGTACCAGAAGCAAAGGCTAAGCCCCTGACCTGACCTGCCCTGTCCGACTATGACCATCAGAACAGCAGAGGGCGGAAGCTGTCCCGACTGTCTGGGCTAAATTTTTATTTCAGTGGAGAGTGTGCCCCAAGGTACATCCCCACTCTTCCTCTCTCTCTCTCTCTCTCTCTCTCTCTCTCTCTCTCTCTCTCTCTCTCTCTCTCTCTTGGCCAAGAGAGCTTTAAGAAAGTTGGCGTTGGGGAAGGTCCCCAAAAGCTAACTAGTCTCCCCAAGTCTGCAGCACTGAAAGCCTATGCAATCTTACTACCTAGTTTGAGGGTCACAATCCATCACTGTTTAAAAGACTCAGCTCCAAACAAATATTCCTACTGCAGTGGAGAAGCAATCCATCGATCATACAGCTGTCACGTGGCTGTTGGCCCAACTGAAAGATGATGTCAATCTGTACAAACAGCATTTTAATACTGCTGTGTGGCATTCCTTTAGTATCATCATCATTGATATCTACATACCGCCTATCTTCCATCAACGACCATACTCTTAAAGCGCTTTACAATCACATTCTCATTTGCACAATAGGCAGATCACCTGACGTATAGGAGGCAATGGCTGCCCCGACTATCTGGGCTGAAGTTGTGTACCTTGTGTAATGGAGAGAGTTACCACTCTTTACTATTTGTTAATCATTTCATCTCCTGGCCTCATTATTTGTTAATTTCCAGTTGATAAACCACCGAGGCAACCATGTGTTTGTTCTGTATTGTCCATGTGTTCTGTGTGGCTTATTCAGGATTAAAGAGGCTATGTCAGTCTTGAATAAAAGCTAATATGTGTTTGCACATTTCTTCTGTCTTTGCTGCTGTGTGCACATGTCAAATGATTGGTATAAGGACCGGCCCGGCGTTTCCTTTTCGAAGAAGTGTCTGGGTTTGTTCCAATGTACTTTTTTATTTACCTGTGTGCTAGCTGAAGCGTAAGCACCACTGACTTGAAGTTGTGTACCTTGTGTAATGGAGAGAGTTACCACTCTTTACTATCTGGGCTACGAATTGATCATGAAGGGGACAGAGTGTCTTGCCCAAGAATACCCCCCAAAGGCCAGGAGCGATGAATTGCCCATGCTTTTTATACAGCATACCTGAGTGTTTATGATACAAACAGAAATCTGAGTCAGCAGTCTTCTTCTGCTGCTGCTACTACTACGACTACTACTACTATTATTATTTGCACTACTTCATTCTTCTCTGCCTCCTCCTCCTTCTTTATCTCCCCTTTCTCTCTCTGTTTCTCATCAGTGTTCTCCTCCTCTTTCTCATCTCTTTCCTCTTTGTCTTCTTCTTTGTCATCACCTGTTCCGCCCCCTTTTCACTCTTTTCCAACATGTTGTTCTCACTTTGTTGTTTGCTGTGTCTTGAAGAAAGCATGCTGTCTGTTCAGAATGACAGCTGGCAGCGCGGGCTATCAGGAAGAAGACTGATCAAGACAATCCCAAATATGTTTCATCTTGTATGCAGTTTGTACTTGCTATGCGAGTGGGCATCATGTGTGTGTGTGCGTGTGAGTGTGTGTGTGTGTGTGTGTATGTGTGTGTGCTTACGCGCCCGCGCGTTTCTTTGTTTGCCGATCTGTGTGAATGTGTGTGTGTGTGTGTGTGTCTCTGTGTGTCTGGTGTCTGTCTCTGTGTGTGTGTGTGCGTGCATGTGCTTACGCGCGCGCGCGTCTCTTTGTACGTCGATCTGTGTGAATGTCTGTATATATATATATATCTTTCTATCTATCCATCTATCTATCTATCTGTCTATCTATACGTGTGTGTGTGTGTGTGTGTGTGTGTGTTTTCTTTCTTTCTTCAGTTTAATGTTGTCTGTTAATCGTTAAATGATATTAGACGGGGGTGGGAGAGCGCGGGGGGGGGGGGGGGGGGGGGTTAGTAGTATGTGCATGCGTGCGCGTTGAGGTTCGGAGTGATGAAAAGAGATGGTAGGATAACTGAGACAGGGAAGGAGACATAAAAAGCGTCAGAGGTTAAAAGGAAGAGCTGCGAAAGATTGAACGGACCAAGGGTAAAGTATAACTATCTCAAACATTCCCATAGCAGGATAAAGCATGCTTATTATAACTCTGTGTGTGTGTGTGTGTGTGTGTGTGTGTGTGTGTGTTTGTGTGTGTGTGTGTGTGTGAGAGAGAGAGAGAGAGAGAGAGAGAGAGAGACCTTGTTCATGTTTTGACTGTTGACAGTTCTGATCTTTCGCACAACAAAAATTCAGTCGATTATCTAAAGGTGTACTGCACGCCTTGGTTTCTTGCATGCACACACACACACACACACACACACACACACACACACACACACAACAGT
>NC_134886.1:44399748-44407248 GCF_041734735.1 Babylonia areolata
TTACGCTGCTGGTCAGTCATCTGCTGGCTTAGCAGATGTGTTGTAGCGTATATGGATTTGTCCGAACGCAGTGACGCCTCCTTGAGCTACTGCTACTGATACTGATACTGTCAATATGAAGTGTGATGCCTTCATGTGTGTGTGTGTGTGTTGTTGTTGTTGTTGTTTTTGTTTTTGTTTTGTTTTGTTTTTTGTTTGTTTGTTTTTGTTTTGTTTTTTGTTTGTTTGTTTGTTTGTTTCTTTGTTGTTGTTGTTTGTTTGTTTTTTTGTTTTTCTTGTGTGTGTGTTTTTGGTTGTTCTGGTTCACGTTTTGAAGTTTTAAATCTGACTTTTACTATGGATAATTTTGGTTGTTTTTGTTCACGGTTTGACGTTTTAAATCTGACTTGTAATATGCTGTTTTTGTTCACGGTTTGAAGTTCTAAACTCTGACTTGTATCACCACTTTTTTTTCAACCCCCTTCTACCCCCCCCCCCCCCCACCCCACCCCCATCCCCCCTCCACCCCCCATCCCTCCTTTTTTTTCTTTTTTTCTTTTTTTTTAAGTTCCTCATCTGCCTGTGTGTGCTGTTCACTCAGCAAGGTGCAAAGTGACGGGGGCCCTGATAGACGACCTCATCATCAGTCCTCTTCCTACCATCCTCCTCCCCGACCCCCTCCCCCCTCCCCCCTCGCACTCCCCAATCCCCACTCTCACGCCCCCCAAACCCTCCCCCCCCCCCACACACACACACCCCTACACACACAACACGGATTCTGGCTGACTGTGGATGGGCTGGGCCATGCCAGGGTTTTCGGGGTGGGGGTTGGGGGGATTGCGGGGGGGTGGTGGTGGTGGCGGGCCTGGTTTGTCCATCAACTGTGGTGTAGCAGGCAATGACAGAGTGAGCGGCTCTATCGGGACCCGGGCTGGGGGGGGGGGGAAGACTCGAGGTGGAGTTCCCTACCCCTGGCCCCCTCCCCCTCCTTCCTCCTCGTCTGCTGTGGTGATCTACAAACCAGCTGGGCTTTTGTCAGAACTGCTCTCCCTTTTTCTTGCTTCTTCCCCCCCATACCCCCCGCCTCCCCCACCCTACCCCCAAAAGTTCAAAAGACAGGCGTGGAGGAATTGCTCAGGAATTAAACTGGCTTTTATCTGTTGCCGTGACACAGGCGTGCAACGCTGACAGAGTCACTAAGTTTTCTTCGCTCTTTTCTTTTTTTTCTTTTTTTTTCTTTTCTTTTCTTTCTATATTTTTTTCTTTTCTTCGTTCTTTCGTTCTTTCTTTATATCAATTTATTTTGTTTTGTTTTGTTGTTGTTTTTTTCTGGTGGTAGGGAGAAGGGGGGGGGGGGGGGTATAGGGATGTAGGACAGTGTGGAGTGCGACCGGGATAGGGGAGATTTCGTTGTTTGTGGGTGGGTAGGTGGGGGTGGTGGAAGAGGAATAGTGGAGAAGGAGATGACAATGAGGGTGGTGGGGATATACGATGGAAGTAGAGGATGCAGGAGGTCGGAAAGTTAGGTAGCGGGGGCCTGGGGGAGGGGGGGAGTGTTGGAGGGGTGGGGGAAGGAGTGGGGAGGGACGGGTGTGTGTGTGTGTGAGAAAGGTTGGAAGAAGGAGCAAGCGATGTGCGTTGCTGATATCGATGGAGGCATTGTTGCGCGGAGCTGGAGCTGTTTCCCTCTGTAATGCTGCTGTCTTTTTTGGGGGTGACTTTTTTTTTCTTTTTTTTTTTTCTTTTTTTTTTTTGTCTTCCTCTCCTCACCTTGATTTGACAGTGTGATGCCACACAAACGGTGGCCCACTCCCCTGCTCTGTGTGTGTGTGTGTGTGTTCGTGTGTGTGTGTGTGTGTGTGTGTGTGTGTGTGTGTGTGTGTGTGTGTGTGTGTGTGTGTGTCTGTCCATCTGTCTGTCCGCATGTATGTATGTCAGTACATGTGCATGTGCTGTTTGTACATGTGTGTGTGTGTGTGTGTGCGCGCGCGCGCGCGCGTGTGTGTGTGTGTGTGTGTGTGTGTGTACGTGTGTGTGTGTGTGTGTGTGCACGTGTGTGTGTGTGTGTGTGCACGTGTGTGTGTGTGTGTGTACGTGTGTGAGTGTGTGTGTCATCAAGGCGTCTGACTGTAATCAGCCGTCAGCAAACATACTAACCAACACCAACAAACAAAAAAGCAAGGAGCGAACGTTTCCAAGTCAGTGGCACTTTGTCACTTTCTGGTGAGTTCCTCATCGCTGATGGCCAAAGCAGACGCCTGAGAGCAAATGGGGTCATCAGTTCGCAACGAGACTACACCCCCCCACCACCACCATCACCACCCAATGCCCCCCTGGCCCCCCACGCCCTCACCCCCACCCCCATGCCCCATCCTCTGTCCCCTCCACCTCTTCCACCTTATCCCACCCACCCACCGACCCACCCACCGCTAGGCCCGCTACCTTGAGGGTACCCATAAATCAGAGAAGTCTTACACAGAAACCGTGCCATCAGAACACACACACACACACACACACACACACACACACGTACGCACATACACACGTACGCACGCACACACACACACACACACACACACACACACACACACACATACATACATACATACATACACACGTTTGCACACACACACACACACCCCCCCCCCCCACACACACACACACACACACAGTAACAATGTTCACATCCACACCTTGAGAGCCCCACCCCACCCTACCCCACCCCATCCCCATCAGTTGAATTCTTCAGACAGAAGAATCGAACACATGTTTCAAATTCGATGTTGCTTGTACAATACTGCCGGTGTGTTATATGTTCACTGTGTGCATGAGCAGTTTTCCGAGCACACCACAGGCTCCAGTCTGCTGCTGCTCTCTGTGTTCGCAATGTCTTCACTTGCTTTTCAGAACAAAATCATGTTTTTAAAACCAATACAGAACAGTCGCTTTGGCGAACGAACAAAATCAGTGTGCAGAATTGCTCTACTGACACGGAAACAGTAAGGTAGCCTTTTGGTGGGATCTAGGTATTTAGAGGTCCCCCCAGTGAGGGATGGGTTCATCCGGTTACCGATATATTATGCAGAAATTATCATTTTTATTATTATTATTATTATTATTATTATCGTTGTTGTTGTTGTTGTCGTCGTCGTTGTCGTCGTTATTATTTTTTATTGTTGTTAGTAGTAGTAGTAGTATTGTTGTTGTTATTGTTGTTGTCGTCGTTGTTGTTGTTGTTGTCGTTGTCGTTGGTGTTGTTATCGTCGTCGTCGTCGTCGTTGTTGTTGTTGTTGTTGTTAGTAGTAGTAGCAGCAGCAGCAGCAGCAGTAGTAGTAGTAGTAGTAGTAGTATCATTTCATGTATCATTATCATTGTTATCATTATGATCATCATCTTCTTCTTCTTCATTATTGATGCTTTCATAGTTGTACTAACCTGGATCACCAGATCAAACTCAAAGCGCTTCATGAACAGTCAGTTGCACAACTTGCATGCCACTTACTTGGGTACATCCGAGCGACAGCTGCCTCTGATTAATTAACAGAAGCTCATCATTCGCTCCCCGTGTCATTCGGTCAAAATTCATGTGGATGATTATCGTCCAGGCCACAATGGAGGGGTGGGAGTGGGGGGGTTCTGGTTCCATCCTGTAGCCTCAGATTCTCTCGCTTCCTAGGCGGACGCATTGCCACAAGACCAGCACTCAACAAAGACAGTTTCAGTTTCTCAAGGATGCGCCACTGCGTTCGGACAAATCCATAATACGCGTATACACCACATCTGCTTGGCTCATGCCGGGCCAGCAGCGTAACCCAACGCTTGTACGCATATATATATATATATATATATATATATATATATATATATATATATATATATATATATATATATATACATATATACATATATACATACATATATGTGTGTATGTGTGTGTGTCCCATTCAAAGTGGCTTTCCTTTACAAAATGTTGCCACACTGAGGACAACACTTTTGTTGCCACGGGCTCTTTTCCAGTGCGCCAAAGTGCGTGCTGCTTACGGGACTTCTCACCCGAATGACCGGATGCTCAGTTGGATTTTTCCAGCCAAGCTTGGGTAAAAGGACGACACCAGAGCCTCAAGGACACTGTACTGGTAGATAAACGTCTTACTTCACTATTCTGCCACCTTCCTTCCATAAATACAATGACACATCAAGTTGGGACATAGCTCGATGCCGTACCATTGCGCTTGATTCATTACTATCAATCTACAAAACAAAACTATTCATTATTAAGTCAACAACATACATAATATTATATGTATGTATGTGTATATATTCTGTGTGTGTGTATGTATATGTATATGTACATACATATATATATATATATATATATATATATATATATATGTGTGTGTGTGTGTGTGTGTGTGTGTGTGTGTGTGTGTAGGGTATGTATGCGTGTATATATGTATGTATGTATGTATGTATGTATGTATGGGTGTATGTGTTTATATAATTATTTATTTTATTATATGTATGTATATATATATATATATGTGTGTGTGTGTGTGTGTGTGTGTGTGTGTGTGTGTGTGTGTGTGTGTGTGTGTGTGTGGATGATATGCTTTGAGGGATATGGATATCTATTACTATATTTGAAGACTTATTCAAATGACTTATACAACTATTCTCAGTTGCTATGCTTAGAATATTATATATGTATGTCAATTATGTCTTCTTTTTGTTTTGCTTTTGTCCCTGCTGTTTCTATGTTTTTGTCCAATTTGTCTTTTCTCCTTTCCCAATATATGTATTTATTCATTTATGTCGTCTTGTCAATTGTCAATGTGTTATAAAAATGGGAATTTTTTTTAAAAGTTAAAAAGAAAATATTAAGTCAACAACAACAACAACAAAATAGAGATATACTGTAGTGCTGCCAATTTCCTGCAGACTATAGGCAGCAAGTGCCCAGGTTAGTGTACATAGTGACTATCTGGATGTGTGATGGATCAAATATTTCAAGGGATGGAAATACTTCTTGGAGAGGAAATTTCAGCGGAGTGAAGAGAGAGAGAGAGAGAGAGAGAGAGAGAGAGAGAGAGAGAGAGAGAGAGAGAGAAATAATCTGCAGACAAATTAAAGAAAACGAAACACAAAAAAAGAGTGCACAGAAAAAGAGGGCGTTCATAGCATTCCACACTCCAGAAAAGAGGCTTCTGTTTGTAAGTAGAAATATTAGACCCTCTGCCCCCAGTGTGGTGGGTTTAGTTCATCCCCATTTCCCTTAAACCTCCTCTCCCCCCACTCCCCACCCCCTACCACCACCACCCGCCACCCACTACTCTCCACTACCTCTCCAGTCCTCAACCCCCTACCACCACCACCCGCCACCCACTACTCTCCACTACCTCTCCAGTCCTCAACCCCACAAAGGGGGTTCAAAATGGGAAGGGAACTAAGTGAGTCAAATGAACACACTCAGTCACGCACACATACATAACTGACACAGACACGGGTACACACAGACACAGACACAGACACACACACACACACACACACACACACACACACACACACACACACACACACACACACACACACACACACACACACACTTAACCTGCTTGCCTGCAACTCCCCACGCCCCCACCCCCACCCCTCCCAAAAAAGGCAGGCAAAATGTTCTGCAGTATAACACCATGCAAATATAATAAATACATAATGTACTTGTATCACAGATCGGCACAAGTTAACAGTTTGGCCAACAGCAAAGTGAGAGCTGTATTATCATTGGTTTCTCCGTTGCAATGGGAAATCACTTACAGCTTAGTCTTTTGTGAAGGACTATGACTCTCAAACTAGGAGGCAAGATTACACTGGTTCTTAGTGCTGCAGCCTTGGGAGCTAGCTGACCTTTGGAGGAACCATCCCAACACTGACCGTCCTGAAACCCTCTTGGCCGAGAGATTGGGGACGTAACTTGGGCAAGACTCTCTCCAATATAATCAAAATTCTCGCCTAAATAGTCCGGACCACAGTTGCCTCCTATGCTGTTCTGATGGTCATGGTCGAACACGACATACTATCATATACTGGACGCACATAATTCCTGTTTTGTGTACCTTGCTTCCAACACTTCAGTGCAACAGCAGATACCAATACTAAGAACAGGGGCATGTTACAGAAAACTAAAGTTAAATGTCTTGTAACAACTTTGCTCGTGTTTTATTATACGGTGGATGAAGGTGCGTGACTGTTGGAACCTGTTGGCGAGCACAGTGTCTGACTACTTTTTGTCTTTATTTCCGGGTTCTGTTTTCTTCTTCTTCTTCTTCTTCTTCTTCTTCTTCTTTTCTTCTTCTTCTTCTTCATGTTGGAACACGTGCTGCTACCAATACGAAAATCCCAGTACCAAAGTAATAGTAAAGTTTGTGTATGTGTGTATGTGTGTATTACATCATTACACCTTGTTCCCCAAACAGCCTGACGCTCCAGCCAAAACAACAATGATGCACGTGTGGTACGTGTGGCACGCACTCGTTCATCTCCCCCCCCCCCACCCCACACCCCCAACCCCATCCCCCCATACTGTTCAAAGATGCCCGGGGACCCAGTGCAATTGACCTGGGTGGCAGACAGACAGACAGACAGACAGACTGAGGGATTTCAGGCTGGCACCCAACGAAGCACCCCCCCCCCCCCCCCCAAGTCCCTGCCACCTTCACTTACCAGTCCACGAACAGAGGGAGAGAGGGACGTGTAGACCCCTGTATACAAGCTTGCAGGGGGTGGGGGTGGAGGGTTGGGGGGTGGGGGGTATGGAGAGGATTTGTTAAATCAATCTGCACTGGCGGAACGGAAAAGAGGAGAGGTTATAAAAAAGAAAAGAAAAGAAAGAAAGAATAGAAGAAAAAAAAAGATTACCATTTGACGATTGCGAAACCTGACACTTCTGCCCTTCTGGCTCCACGGCAAGAGTGATGGCTGACTTGATAGTTGCTTGATGAACTCTCTCTCTCTCTCTCTCTCTCTCTCTCTCTCTCTCTCTCTCTCTCTCTCTCTCTCTCTACCTCTCTCTCTTTCCCACTCTCTGTCTCTTCCTTTCTATTTTTCTACTTCTCTCTCTATCTCTCTCTCTTCTCTCTATATCTCTTTCTCTCTCTCTCTCTACCTCTGTCTCTGTCCCACCCTGTCTCTCTGCCTCTGCCTCGCTCTCGCTGTCTTCATCCCTCTCTCTCTTCTTCTTTTCTCTCTCTCCCTCTCGTTCTTGTTCTTGTTATCGCTCTCTGTCTCTGTCTCTGTCTCTGTCTCTCTCTCTCAATCTCTCTTGCTTTGTCTACCCCTCTTTCTCCAAATCTATATCAAGATCGACTCATCCCCCCCCCCCCCGCCCCTACTCTCTCTCTCTCTTCCGCTCTCTCATTCTCTCTAACCCTTCTCTTTCAGGCTCTCTTTCCCCCCTCCTCCTCCTCCTTCTCCTCCTTCTCTTCCTCCTCCTCCTGCTCCTTCTTCTTCTTCTTCTTCTTCTTCTTC
>NC_134886.1:44414748-44434748 GCF_041734735.1 Babylonia areolata
ACAAGGACACAAACAGTGAAGACGAAACCAAACAATGACACAAACAGTGAAGACGAAAACCGAACAAGAACACAAACAGTGAAGACGAAAAACAAACAAGGACACAAACAGTGAAGACGAAAAACAAACAATGACATAAACAATGAAGACGAAAAACAAACAAGGGCACAAACAGTGAAGACGAAAACCAAACAATGACACAAACAGTGAAGACGAAAAACAAACAATGACACACACATTGAAGAAGAAAACGAAACAATCACACAAACAATGTAGAACAAAAACAAACAATGACACACACATTGAAGAAGAAAACGAAACAATCACACAAACAATGTAGAACAAAAACAAACAATGACACACACATTGAAGAGAGGCAAAGTCGAACAGTACAAAAATAGAGCAAAAGCAACAATGACACAACAGGACAGAGATTGAGGACAAGTAAGTGACCATACAAAAAACAAACAAGTGCACACAACACATGGTGAGAGAGGATAGACAGGCAGAGTGATCAACAAATTGAAGTAAAAGCACACATGACACAACATGAGAGAAGAAAGCAGATGACATACAAAACATGAGAGAAGCCGCACAAGCACAAAATGAGGAGCAGTACATCACAGATACAAACATAAGAAAAAGCACACCACGACACAAGTAGCTGAAGAACAATAGCTCAACAGACACACAAAGACTGAGAAATAGACTCACCAGCACAAAAGTGAAGAACAAGTGAAACGACACAAAAGTAAGACAAGCTGCACACGACCAAAACTGAAGGAGGCAGTGAGTGATCAGTACAAAAAGTAAGAAGCTCACAGCACAAGGTGAGGGGAGGCAGTGAGTGATCAGTACAAAAAGTAGAGAGCTGCACCAGCACAGAGGTGAGGGTGGGGCAGTGAGTGATCAGTACAAAAAGTAGAGGAGCTGCACCAGGACAGAGGTGAGGGGGTGGGGGCAGTGAGTGATCAGTACAAAAAGTAGAGAAGCTGCACCAGCACAGAGGTGAGGGGTGGGGCAGTGAGTGATCAGTACAAAAAGTAGAGAGAGCTGCACCAGACAGAGGTGAGGGGGTGGGGGCAGTGAGTGATCAGTACAAAAAGTAGAGAGAGCTGCACCAGGACAGAGGTGAGGGGGTGGGGGGCAGTGAGTGTCAGTACAAAAAGTAGAGATGAGCTGCACCAGCACAGAGGTGAGGGGGGCAGTGAGTGATCATACAAAAAGTAGAGAGAGCTGCACCAGCACAGAGGTGAGGGGGTGGGGGCAGTGAGTGATCAGTACAAAAAGTAGAGAGAGCTGCACCAGGACAGAGGTGAGGGGGTGGGGCAGTGAGTGATCAGTACAAAAAGTAGAGAGAGCTGCACCAGGACAGAGGGTGAGGGGGTGGGGGCAGTGAGTGATCAGTACAAAAAGTAGAGAGAGCTGCACCAGGACAGAGGTGACGGGGTGGGGGCTAGTGAGTGATCAGTACAAAAAGTAGAGAGAGCTGCACCAGGACAGAGGTGAGGGGGTGGGGCAGTGAGTGATCAGTACAAAAAGTAGAGAGAGCTGCACCAGGACAGAGGTGAGGGGGAGGCAGTGAGTGATCAGTACAAAAAGTAGAGAGAGCTGCACCAGGACAGAGGTGAGGGGGTGGGGGCAGTGAGTGATCAGTACAAAAAGTAGAGAGAGCTGCACCAGGACAGAGGTGAGGGGGTGGGGGCAGTGAGTGATCAGTACAAAAAGTAGAGAGAGCTGCACCAGCACAGAGGTGAGGGGTGGGGGCAGTGAGTGATCAGTACAAAAAGTAGAGAGAGCTGCACCAGGCACAGAGGTGAGGGAGTGGGGGCAGTGAGTGATCAGTACAAAAAGTAGAGAGAGCTGCACCAGGACAGAGATGAGGGTGTGGGGGCAGTGAGTGATCAGTACAAAAAGTAGAGAGAGCTGCACCAGGACAGTGAGGTGAGGGGGTGGGGGCAGTGAGTGATCAGTACAAAAAGTAGAGAGAGCTGCACCAGGACAGAGAGGTGAGGGGGTGGGGGCAGTGAGTGATCAGTACAAAAAGTAGAGAGAGCTGCACCAGGACAGAGAGGTGAGGGGGTGGGGGCAGTGAGTGGATCAGTACAAAAAGTAGAGAGAGCTGCACCAGGACAGAGGTGAGGGGGTGGGGGCAGTGAGTGATCAGTACAAAAAGTAGAGCTGCACCAGGACAGTGAGGTGAGGGAGGTGGGGGCAGTGAGTGATCAGTACAAAAAGTAGAGAGAGCTGCACCAGGACAGAGGTGAGGGGAGGCAGTGAGTGATCAGTACAAAAAGTAGAGAGAGCTGCACCAGGACAGAGGTGAGGGGGTGGGGGCAGTGAGTGATCAGTACAAAAAGTAGAGAGAGCTGCACCAGGACAGAGGTGAGGGGGTGGGGGCAGTGAGTGATCAGTACAAAAAGTAGAGAGAGCTGCACCAGGACAGAGGTGAGGGGGTGGGGGCAGTGAGTGATCAGTACAAAAAGTAGAGAGAGCTGCACCAGGACAGAGGTGAGGGGGTGGGGGCAGTGAGTGATCAGTACAAAAAGTAGAGAGAGCTGCACCAGGACAGAGGTGAGGGGAGGCAGTGAGTGATCAGTACAAAAAGTAGAGAGAGCTGCACCAGGACAGAGGTGAGGGGGAGGCAGTGAGTGATCAGTACAAAAAGTAGAGAGAGCTGCACCAGCACAGAGGTGAGGGGGTGGGGGGCAGTGAGTGATCAGTACAAAAAGTAGAGAGAGCTGCACCAGGCACAGAGGTGAGGGGGTGGGGGGCAGTGAGTGATCAGTACAAAAAGTAGAGAGAGCTGCACCAGGACAGAGGTGAGGAGGGTGGGGCAGTGAGTGATCAGTACAAAACGTAGAGAGAGCTGCACCAGCACAGAGGTGAGGGGGTGGGGGCAGTGAGTGATCAGTACAAAAAGTAGAGATAGCTGCACCAGACAGTGAGGTGAGGGGTGGGGGCAGTGAGTGATCAGTACAAAAAGTAGAGAGAGCTGCACCAGGACAGAGGTGAGGGGGTGGGGGCAGTGAGTGATCAGTACAAAAAGTAGAGAGAGCTGCACCAGGACAGAGGTGAGGGGTGGGGGCAGTGAGTGATCAGTACAAAAAGTAGAGAGAGCTGCACCAGCACAGAGGTGAGGGGGTGGGGGCAGTGAGTGATCAGTACAAAAAGTAGAGAGAGCTGCACCAGGACAGAGGTGAGGGGGGGTGGGGGCAGTGAGTGATCAGTACAAAAGTAGAGAGAGCTGCACCAGGACAGAGGTGAGGGGAGGCAGTGAGTGATCAGTACAAAAAGTAGAGAGAGCTGCACCAGGACAGAGGTGAGGGGAGGCAGTGAGTGATCAGTACAAAAAGTAGAGAGAGCTGCACCAGGACAGAGGTGAGGGGGTGGGGGCAGTGAGGTGATCAGTACAAAAAGTAGAGAGAGCTGCACCAGGACAGAGGTGAGGGGGGTGGGGGGCAGTGAGTGATCAGTACAAAAAGTAGAGAGAGCTGCACCAGGACAGAGGTGAGGGGGTGGGGGCAGTGAGTGATCAGTACAAAAAGTAGAGAGAGCTGCACCAGGACATGAGGTGAGGGGTGGGGGGCAGTGAGTGATCAGTACAAAAAGTAGAGAGAGCTGCACCAGGACAGAGAGGTGAGGGGGTGGGGCAGTGAGTGATCAGTACAAAAAGTAGAGAGAGCTGCACCAGGACAGAGGTGAGGGGGGTGGGGGCAGTGAGTGATCAGTACAAAAAGTAGAGAGAGCTGCACCAGGACAG
The DNA here is from genome assembly GCF_041734735.1 of Babylonia areolata. Taxonomy (NCBI): domain Eukaryota; kingdom Metazoa; phylum Mollusca; class Gastropoda; order Neogastropoda; family Buccinidae; genus Babylonia; species Babylonia areolata. Next base: position 44,418,512 of record NC_134886.1, read on the forward strand.
AGGTGAGGGGGGTGGGGGCAGTGAGTGATCAGTACAAAAAGTAGAGAGCTGCACCAGGACAGTGAGGTGAGGGGGTGGGGGCAGTGAGTGATCAGTACAAAAAGTAGAGAGAGCTGCACCAGGACAGTGAGGTGAGGGGGTGGGGGCCAGTGAGTGATCAGTACAAAAAGTAGAGAGAGCTGCACCAGCACAGAGGTGAGGGGGTGGGGGCAGTGAGTGATCAGTACAAAAAGTAGAGAGAGCTGCACCAGGACAGAGGTGAGGGGTGGGGTCAGTGAGTGATCAGTACAAAAAGTAGAGAGAGCTGCACCAGGACAGAGGTGAGGGGTGGGGGCCAGTGAGTGATCAGTACAAAAAGTAGAGAGAGCTGCACCAGGACAGAGGTGAGGGGGGTGGGAGGCAGTGAGTGATCAGTACAAAAAGTAGAGAGAGCTGCACCAGGACAGAGGTGAGGGGAGGCCGGTGAGTGATCAGTACAAAAAGTCGAGAGAGCTGCACCAGCACAGAGGTGAGGGGGTGGGGGGAGTGAGTGATCAGTACAAAAGTAGAGAGAGCTGCACCAGGACAGAGGTGAGGGGTGGGGGCAGTGAGTGATCAGTACAAAAAGTAGAGAGAGCTGCACCAGGACAGAGGTGAGGGGTGAGGGGCAGTGAGTGATCAGTACAAAAGTAGAGAGAGCTGCACCAGGACAGAGGTGAGGGGGGCTAGTGAGTGATCAGTACAAAAAGTAGAGATGAGCTGCACCAGGACAGAGGTGAGGGGGTGGGAGGCAGTGAGTGATCAGTACAAAAGTAGAGAGAGCTGCACCAGGACAGAGGTGAGGGGGTGGGGGCAGTGAGTGATCAGTACAAAAAGTAGAGAGAGCTGCACCAGCACAGAGGTGAGGGGTGGGGGCAGTTGAGTGATCAGTACAAAAAGTAGAGAGAGCTGCACAGACAGAGGTGAGGGGTGGGGGCAGTGAGTGATCAGTACAAAAAGTAGAGAGAGCTGCACCAGCAAGAGGTGAGGGGTGGGGGCAGTGAGTGATCAGTACAAAAAGTAGAGAGAGCTGCACCAGACAGTGAGGTGAGGGGGTGGGGGCAGTGAGTGATCAGTACAAAAAGTAGAGAGAGCTGCACCAGGACAGAGGTGAGGGGGGGGGGCAGTGAGTGATCGTACAAAAAGTCAGAGAGAGCTGCACCAGGACAGAGGTGAGGGGGTGGGGGCAGTGAGTGATCAGTAACTAAAGCTAGAGAGAGCTGCACCAGCACAGAGGTGAGGGGGGTGGGGGCAGTGAGTGATTCAGTACAAAAAGTAGAGAGAGCTGCACCAGGACAGAGTGAGGGGTGGGGGCAGTGAGTGATCAGTACAAAAAGTAGAGAGAGCTGCACCAGACAGAGGTGAGGGGAGGCAGAGAGTGATCAGTACAAAAAGTAGAGAGTAGCTGCACCAAGGGACAGAGGTGAGGCGGAGGCAGCTGAGTGATCAGTACAAAAAGTAGAGAGAGCTGCACCAGACAGAGGTGAGCGGGGTGGGGGCAGTGAGTGATCAGTACCAAAAAGTACGAGAGAGCTGCACCAGGACAAGGAGGTGAGGGGGTGGGGGCAGTGAGTGATCAGTACAAAAAGTAGAGAGAGCTGCACCAGGACAGAGAGGTGAGGGGGTGGGGTGGGGCAGTGAGTGATCAGTACAAAAAGTAGAGGAGAGCTGCACAGGACAGAGGTGAGGGGGTGGGGGCAGTGAGTGATCAGTACAAAAAGTAGAGAGAGCTGCACCAGACAGAGGTGAGGGGGAGGCAGTGAGTGATCAGTACAAAAAGTAGAGAGAGCTGCACCAGGACAGAGGTGAGGGGGTGGGGCAGTGAGTGATCAGTACAAAAAGTAGAGAGAGCTGCACCAGGACAGAGGTGAGGGGGTGGGGGGCAGTGAGTGAATCAGTACAAAAAGTAGAGAGAGCTGCACCAGGACAGAGGTGAGGGGGTGGGGGCAGCAGTGAGTGATCAGTACAAAAAGTAGAGAGAGCTGCACCAGGACAGAGAGGTGAGGGGGTGGGGGCAGTGAGTGATCAGTACAAAAAGTAGAGAGAGCTGCACCAGGACAGAGGTGAGGGGGTGGGGGGCAGTGAGTGATCAGTACAAAAAGTAGAGAGAGCTGCACCAGGACAGAGGTGAGGGGAGGGGGCAGTGAGTGATCAGTACAAAAAGTAGAGAGAGCTGCACCAGGACAGAGGTGAGGGGGGTGGGGGCAGTGAGTGATCAGTACAAAAAGTAGAGAGAGCTGCACCAGGACAGAGGTGAGGGGGTGGGGGCAGTGAGTGAGATCAGTACAAAAAGTAGAGAGAGCTGCACCAGGACAGAGGTGAGGGGGTGGGGGCAGTGAGTGATCAGTACAAAAAGTAGAGAGAGCTGCACCAGGACAGAGGTGAGGGGGTGGGGGCAGTGAGTGATCAGTACAAAAAGTAGAGAGAGCTGCACCAGGACAGAGGTGAGGGGGAGGCAGTGAGTGATCAGTACAAAAAGTAGAGAGAGCTGCACCAGGACAGAGGTGAGGGGTGGGGGCAGTGAGTGATCAGTACAAAAAGTAGAGAGAGCTGCACCAGGACAGAGGTGAGGGGGTGGGGGCAGTGAGTGATCAGTACAAAAAGTAGAGAGAGCTGCACCAGGACAGAGGTGAGGGGGTGGGGGCAGTGAGTGATCAGTACAAAAAGTAGAGAGAGCTGCACCAGGACAGAGGTGAGGGGGTGGGGGCAGTGAGTGATCAGTACAAAAAGTAGAGAGAGCTGCACCAGGCACAGAGGTGAGGGGGTGGGGGCAGTGAAGTGATCAGTACAAAAAGTAGAGAGAGCTGCACCAGGACAGAGGTGAGGGGAGGGGCAGTGAGTGATCAGTACAAAAAGTAGAGAGAGCTGCACCAGGACAGAGGTGAGGGGGTGGGGGCAGTGAGTGATCAGTACAAAAAGTAGAGAGAGCTGCACCAGGACAGAGGTGAGGGGGTCGGGGGCAGTGAGTGATCAGTACAAAAAGTAGAGAGAGCTGCACCAGCACAGAGGTGAGGGGGTGGGGGCAGTGAGTGATCAGTACAAAAAGTAGAGAGAGCTGCACCAGGACAGAGGTGAGGGGTGGGGCAGTGGAGTGATCAGTACAAAAAGTAGAGAGAGCTGCACCAGACAGAGGTGAGGGGTGGGGCAGTGAGTGATCAGTACAAAAAGTTAAGAGAGCTGCACCAGGACAGAGGTGAGGGGGTGGGGGCAGTGAGTGATCAGTACAAAAAGTAGAGAGAGCTGCACCAGGACAGAGGTGAGGGGTGGGGCAGTGAGTGATCAGTACAAAAAGTAGAGAGAGCTGCACCAGACAGAGGTGAGGGGAGGCAGGTGAGTGATCAGTACAAAAAGTAGAGAGGCTGCACCAGACAGGTGAGGGGGTGGGGGCAGTGAGTGATCAGTACAAAAAGTAGAGAGAGCTGCACCAGGACAAGAGGTGAGGGGGTGGGGGCAGTGAGTGATCAGTACAAAAAGTAGAGATGCTGCACCAGCACAGAGGTGAGGGGGTGGGGGCAGTGAGTGATCAGTACAAAAAGTAGAGAGAGCTGCACCAGCACAGAGGTGAGGGGGTGGGGGCAGTGAGTGATCAGTACAAAAAAGTAGAGAGAGCTGCACCAGGACAGAGGTAGGGTGGGGCAGTGAGTGATCAGTACAAAAAGTAGAGAGAGCTGCACCAGGACAGAGGTGAGGGGGGGGGCAGTGAGTGATCAGTACAAAAAGTAGAGAGAGCTGCACCAGGACAGAGGTGAGGGGGTGGGGGCAGTGAGTGATCAGTACAAAAAGTGAGAGAGCTGCACCAGGACAGAGAGGTGAGGGGGTGGGGGCAGTGAGTGATCAGTACAAAAAGTAGAGAGAGCTGCACCAGCACAGAGGTGAGGGGGTGGGGGCAGTGAGTGATCAGTACAAAAAGTGAGAGAGCTGCACCAGACAGAGGTGAGGGGGTGGGGGCAGTGAGTGATCAGTACAAAAAGTAGAGAGGCTGCACCAGGACAGAGGTGAGGGTGAGGGCAGTGATGATCAGTACAAAAAAAATAGAGAGAGCTGCAACCAGGACAGAGGTGAGGGGGTGGGGGCAGTGAGTGATCAGTACAAAAAGTAGAGAGAGCTGCACCAGGACCAGAGGTGGGGGTGGGCAGTGAGTGATCAGTTCAAAAGTAGAGAGAGCTGCACCAGGACAGAGGTGAGGGGGTGGGGCAGTGAGTGATAGTACAAAAGTAGAGAGAGCTGCACCCCAGGACAGAGGTGAGGGGGTGGGGGGGCAGTGAGTGATCAGTACAAAAGTAGAGAGTGCTGCACCAGACAGAGGTGAGGACGCGTGGGAGGCAAGTGAAAGAGATCAGTACAAAAAGTAGAGAGAGCTGCACCAGGACAGAGGTGAGGGGAGTGGGGCAGTGACGTGATCAGTACAAAAAGTAGAGAGAGCTGCACCAGGACAGAGGTGAGGGGTGGGGGCAGTGAGTGATCAGTACAAAAAGTAGAGAGAGCTGCACCAGGACAGAGAGGTGAGGGGGTGGGGGGCAGTGAGTGATCAGTACAAAAAGTAGAGAGAGCTGCCCAGGCACAGAGAGGTGAGGGGGTGGGGGCAGTGAGTGATCAGTACAAAAAGTAGAGAGAGCTGCACCAGGACAGAGGTGAGGGGGTGGGGGCAGTGAGTGATCAGTACAAAAAGTAGAGAGAGCTGCACCCAGGCACAGTGAGGTGAGGGGGTGGGGGCAGTGAGTGATCAGTACAAAAAGTAGAGAGAGCTGCACCAGGACAGAGGTGAGGGGAGGCAGGTGAGTGATCAGTACAAAAAGTAGAGAGAGCTGCACCAGGGACAGAGGTGAGGGGGTGGGCGGCAGTGAGTGATCAGTACAAAAAGTAGAGAGAGCTGCACCAGGACAGAGGTGAGGGGTGGGGGGCAGTGAGTGATCAGTACAAAAAGTAGAGAGAGCTGCACCAGGACAGAGGTGAGGGGGGTGGGGGCAGTGAGTGATCAGTACAAAAAGTAGAGAGAGCTGCACCAGGACAGAGGTGAGGGGTGGGGGCAGTGAGTGATCAGTACAAAAAGTAGAGAGAGCTGCACCAGGACAGAGGTGAGGGGAGGCAGTGAGTGATCAGTACAAAAAGTAGAGAGAGCTGCACCAGGACAGAGGTGAGGGGTGGGGGCAGTGAGTGATCAGTACAAAAAGTAGAGAGAGCTGCACCAGCACAGAGGTGAGGGGGTGGGGGCAGTGAGTGATCAGTACAAAAAGTAGAGAGAGCTGCACCAGCACAGAGGTGAGGGGGTGGGGGCAGTGAGTGATCAGTACAAAAAGTAGAGAGAGCTGCACCAGGACAGAGGTGAGGGGAGGGGGCAGTGGAGTGATCAGTACAAAAAGTAGAGAGAGCTGCACCAGGAACAGAGGGTGAGGGGGTGGGGGCAGTGAGTGATCAGTACAAAAAGTAGAGAGAGGCTGCACCAGGACAGAGGGTGAGGGGGTGGGGGCAGTGAGTGATCAGTACAAAAAGTAGAGAGAGCTGCACCAGGACAGAGGTGAGGGGTGGGGGGCAGTGAGTGATCAGTACAAAAAGTAGAGAGAGCTGCACCAGGACAGAGGTGAGGGGGTGGGGGCAGTGAGTGATCAGTACAAAAAGTAGAGAGAGCTGCACCAGGACAGAGGTGAGGGGGTGGGGGCAGTGAGTGATCAGTACAAAAAAGTAGAGAGAGCTGCACCAGGACAGAGGTGAGGGGTGGGCAGTGAGTGATCAGTACAAAAAGTAGAGAGAGCTGCACCAGGACAGAGGTGAGGGGGTGGGGGCAGTGAGTGATCAGTACAAAAAGTAGAGAGAGCTGCACCAGGACAGAGGTGAGGGGGTGGGGGCAGTGAGTGATCAGTACAAAAAGTAGAGAGAGCTGCACCAGGACAGAGGTGAGGGGGTGGGGGCAGTGAGTGATCAGTACAAAAAGTAGAGAGAGCTGCACCAGGACAGAGGTGAGGGGTGGGGGCAGTGAGTGATCAGTACAAAAAGTAGAGAGAGCTGCACCAGGACAGAGGTGAGGGGAGGCAGTGAGTGATCAGTACAAAAAGTAGAGAGAGCTGCACCAGACAGAGGTGAGGGGTGGCAGTGAGTGATCAGTACAAAAAGTAGAGAGAGCTGCACCAGACAGAGGTGAGGGGGTGGGGGCAGTGAGTGATCAGTACAAAAAGTAGAGAGAGCTGCACCAGGACAGAGGTGAGGGGGTGGGGGCAGTGAGTGATCAGTACAAAAAGTAGAGAGAGCTGCACCAGGACAGAGGTGAGGGGGTGGGGGCAGTGAGTGATCAGTACAAAAGTAGAGAGAGCTGCACCAGGACAGAGGTGAGGGGAGGGGGCAGTGAGTGATCAGTACAAAAAGTAGAGAGAGCTGCACCAGGACAGAGGTGAGGGGGTGGGGGCAGTGAGTGATCAGTACAAAAAGTAGAGAGAGCTGCACCAGGACAGAGGTGAGGGGGTGGGGGCAGTGAGTGATCAGTACAAAAAGTAGAGAGAGCTGCACCAGGCACAGAGGTGAGGGGGTGGGGGCAGTGAGTGATCAGTACAAAAAGTAGAGAGAGCTGCACCAGGCACAGAGGTGAGGGGGTGGGGGCAGTGAGTGATCAGTACAAAAAGTAGAGAGAGCTGCACCAGGACAGTGAGGTGAGGGGTGGGGGCAGTGAGTGATCAGTACAAAAAGTAGAGAGAGCTGCACCAGGACAGAGGTGAGGGGGGTGGGGGCAGTGATTGATCAGTACAAAAAGTAGAGAGAGCTGCACCAGGACAGAGGTGAGGGGGTGGGGGCAGTGAGTGATCAGTACAAAAAGTAGAGAGAGCTGCACCAGACAGAGGTGAGGGGGTGGGGCAGTGAGTGATCAGTACAAAAAGTAGAGAGAGCTGCACCAGACAGAGGTGAGGGGTGGGGGCAGTGAGTGATCAGTACAAAAAGTAGAGAGAGCTGCACCAGACAGAGGTGAGGGGTGGGGGGCAGTGAGTGATCAGTACAAAAAGTAGAGAGAGCTGCACCAGCACAGAGGTGAGGGGGTGGGGGCAGTGAGTGATCAGTACAAAAAGTAGAGAGAGCTGCACCAGGACAGAGGTGAGGGGTGGGGGCAGTGAGTGATCAGTACAAAAAGTAGAGAGAGCTGCACCAGGACAGAGGTGAGGGGGTGGGGCAGTGAGTGATCAGTACAAAAAGTAGAGAGAGCTGCACCAGGACAGGAGGTGAGGGGGTGGGGGCAGTGAGTGATCAGTACAAAAAGTAGAGAGAGCTGCACCAGGACAGAGAGGTGAGGGGGTGGGGGCAGTGAGTGATCAGTACAAAAAGTAGAGAGAGCTGCACCAGGACAGAGGTGAGGGGGTGGGGGCAGTGAGTGATCAGTACAAAAAGTAGAGAGAGCTGCACCAGGACAGAGGTGAGGGGGTGGGGGCAGTGAGTGATCAGTACAAAAAGTAGAGAGAGCTGCACCAGGACAGTGAGGTGAGGGGTGGGCAGTGAGTGATCAGTACAAAAAGTAGAGAGAGCTGCACCAGGACAGAGGTGAGGGGGTGGGGCAGTGAGTGATCAGTACAAAAAGTAGAGAGAGCTGCACCAGGACAGAGGTGAGGGGGTGGGGGGCAGTGAGTGATCAGTACAAAAAGTAGAGAGAGCTGCACCAGACAGAGGTGAGGGGGTGGGGGCAGTGAGTGATCAGTACAAAAAGTAGAGAGAGCTGCACCAGCACAGAGGTGAGGGGTGGGGGCAGTGAGTGATCAGTACAAAAAGTAGAGAGAGCTGCACCAGCACAGAGGTGAGGGGAGGCAGTGAGTGATCAGTACAAAAAGTAGAGAGAGCTGCACCAGGACAGAGGTGAGGGGGTGGGGGCAGTGAGTGATCAGTACAAAAAGTAGAGAGAGCTGCACCAGGACAGAGGTGAGGGGGTGGGGGGCAGTGAGTGATCAGTACAAAAAGTAGAGAGAGCTGCACCAGGACAGAGGTGAGGGGGTGGGGGCAGTGAGTGATCAGTACAAAAAGTAGAGAGAGCTGCACCAGGACAGAGGTGAGGGGGTGGGGGCAGTGAGTGATCAGTACAAAAAGTAGAGAGAGCTGCACCAGGACAGAGGTGAGGGGGTGGGGCAGTGAGTGATCAGTACAAAAAGTAGAGAGAGCTGCACCAGGACAGAGGTGAGGGGGTGGGGGCAGTGAGTGATCAGTACAAAAAGTAGAGAGAGCTGCACCAGGACAGAGGTGAGGGGGTGGGGGCAGTGAGTGATCAGTACAAAAAGTAGAGAGAGCTGCACCAGCACAGAGGTGAGGGGGTGGGGGCAGTGAGTGATCAGTACAAAAAGTAGAGAGAGCTGCACCAGGACAGAGGTGAGGGGGTGGGGGCAGTGAGTGATCAGTACAAAAAGTAGAGAGAGCTGCACCAGGACAGAGGTGAGGGGGTGGGGGCAGTGAGTGATCAGTACAAAAAGTAGAGAGAGCTGCACCAGGACAGAGGTGAGGGGTGGGGGCAGTGAGTGATCAGTACAAAAAGTAGAGAGAGCTGCACCAGGACAGAGGTGAGGGGTGGGGCAGTGAGTGATCAGTACAAAAAGTAGAGAGAGCTGCACCAGGACAGAGGTGAGGGGGTGGGGGCAGTGAGTGATCAGTACAAAAAGTAGAGAGAGCTGCACCAGGCACAGAGGTGAGGGGGTGGGGGCAGTGAGTGATCAGTACAAAAAAGTAGAGAGAGCTGCACCAGGCACAGAGGTGAGGGGGGTGGGGGGCAGTGAGTGATCAGTACAAAAAGTAGAGAGAGCTGCACCAGGACAGAGGTGAGGGGTGGGGGCAGTGAGTGATCAGTACAAAAAGTAGAGAGAGCTGCACCAGGACAGAGGTGAGGGGTGGGGGCAGTGAGTGATCAGTACAAAAAGTAGAGAGAGCTGCACCAGGACAGAGGTGAGGGGGGTGGGGGCAGTGAGTGATCAGTACAAAAAGTAGAGAGAGCTGCACCAGGACAGAGGTGAGGGGGGTGGGGGCAGTGAGTGATCAGTACAAAAAGTAGAGAGAGCTGCACCAGGACAGGAGGTGAGGGGTGGGGGCAGTGAGTGATCAGTACAAAAAGTAGAGAGAGCTGCACCAGCACAGAGGTGAGGGGGTGGGGGCAGTGAGTGATCAGTACAAAAAGTAGAGAGAGCTGCACCAGGACAGTGAGGTGAGGGGGTGGGGGCAGTGAGTGATCAGTACAAAAAGTAGAGAGAGCTGCACCAGGACAGAGGTGAGGGGTGGGGGGCAGTGAGTGATCAGTACAAAAAGTAGAGAGAGCTGCACCAGGACAGAGGTGAGGGGGTGGGGGCAGTGAGTGATCAGTACAAAAAGTAGAGAGAGCTGCACCAGGACAGGAGGTGAGGGGTGGGCAGTGAGTGATCAGTACAAAAAGTAGAGAGAGCTGCACCAGGACAGAGGTGAGGGGTGGGCAGTGAGTGATCAGTACAAAAAGTAGAGAGAGCTGCACCAGCACAGAGGTGAGGGGGTGGGGCAGTGAGTGATCAGTACAAAAAGTAGAGAGAGCTGCACCAGGACAGAGGTGAGGGGGTGGGGGCAGTGAGTGATCAGTACAAAAAGTAGAGAGAGCTGCACCAGGACAGAGGTGAGGGGGTGGGGCAGTGAGTGATCAGTACAAAAAGTAGAGAGAGCTGCACCAGGACAGAGGTGAGGGGTGGGGGCAGTGAGTGATCAGTACAAAAAGTAGAGAGAGCTGCACCAGGACAGAGGTGAGGGGGTGGGGGCAGTGAGTGATCAGTACAAAAAGTAGAGAGAGCTGCACCAGGACAGAGGTGAGGGGGTGGGGGCAGTGAGTGATCAGTACAAAAAGTAGAGAGAGCTGCACCAGGACAGTGAGGTGAGGGGGTGGGGGCAGTGAGTGATCAGTACAAAAAGTAGAGAGAGCTGCACCAGGACAGAGGTGAGGGGGTGGGGGCAGTGAGTGATCAGTACAAAAAGTAGAGAGAGCTGCACCAGGACAGAGGTGAGGGGGTGGGGGCAGTGAGTGATCAGTACAAAAAGTAGAGAGAGCTGCACCAGGACAGAGGTGAGGGGGTGGGGGCAGTGAGTGATCAGTACAAAAAGTAGAGAGAGCTGCACCAGGACAGAGGTGAGGGGGTGGGGGGCAGTGAGTGATCAGTACAAAAAGTAGAGAGAGCTGCACCAGGACAGAGGTGAGGGGTGGGCAGTGAGTGATCAGTACAAAAAGTAGAGAGAGCTGCACCAGGACAGAGGTGAGGGGAGGGGCAGTGAGTGATCAGTACAAAAAGTAGAGAGAGCTGCACCAGCACAGAGGTGAGGGGGAGGGCAGTGAGTGATCAGTACAAAAAGTAGAGAGAGCTGCACCAGGACAGAGGTGAGGGGGTGGGGGCAGTGAGTGATCAGTACAAAAAGTAGAGAGAGCTGCACCAGGACAGAGGTGAGGGGTGGGGGCAGTGAGTGATCAGTACAAAAAGTAGAGAGAGCTGCACCAGGACAGAGGTGAGGGGGTGGGGGCAGTGAGTGATCAGTACAAAAAGTAGAGAGAGCTGCACCAGGACAGAGGTGAGGGGGTGGGGCAGTGAGTGATCAGTACAAAAAGTAGAGAGAGCTGCACCAGGACAGAGGTGAGGGGTGGGGGCAGTGAGTGATCAGTACAAAAAGTAGAGAGAGCTGCACCAGGACAGAGGTGAGGGGTGGGGGCAGTGAGTGATCAGTACAAAAAGTAGAGAGAGCTGCACCAGACAGAGGTGAGGGTGGGGCAGTGAGTGATCAGTACAAAAAGTAGAGAGAGCTGCACCAGGACATGAGGTGAGGGGTGGGGGGCAGTGAGTGATCAGTACAAAAAAGTAGAGAAGCTGCACCAGGACAGAGTGAGGGGGTGGGGGCAGTGAGTGATCAGTACAAAAGTAGAGAGAGCTGCACCAGGACAGAAAGGTGAGGCGATGGGCAGTGAGTGATCAGTTACAAAAGTACAGAAAGCTGGCAACCAAGACAGAGGTGAGTGAGAGAGTCAGTGATCAGTACAAAAATGAGAACAAAGCTGCACAGGACAAAACATGAAGAACAAAACAAGACAAAAATGAAGAACAAAGTCAAACAAGATGAAAACATGAAAACAAATACAAAAAGGACACTGACCAAGGACAAGTCATACAGTGTCACAGGACATGAAAACAAAGTGCACAGTGACACAAAGTAGACAAAGCTCAACAGGACACAGAAATGAGGACAAAGTCAACAGTGACACAACAATGTAGGACAAAGTCAAACAGTGACACAGACAATGAAGGACAAAGTCAAACAGTGACACAGACAATGAAGGACAAAGTCAAACAGTGACACAGACAATGAAGGACAAATATGCACAATGACAATGAAGACGAAAACCGAACAAGGACACAAACAGTGAAGACGAAAAACAAACAAGGACACAAACAGTGAAGACGAAAACCAAACAATGACACAAACAGTGAAGACGAAAACCAAACAATGACACAAACAGTGAAGACGAAAACCAAACAATGACACAAACAATGTAGAACAAAAACAAACAATGACACACACATTGAAGAAGAAAACGAAACAATCACACAAACAATGTAGAACAAAAGCAAACAATGACACAAACAACGAAGAAGAAATCCAAACAATGACACACACAAAAACCACACACACACAATGACACAAACATTGAAGAAGAAAACCACGCAATGACACAAACATTGAAGAACAAAGTCACACAGTGACAAAAACATTGAAGAAAAAACGAAACAATGACAAAAACATTGAAGAAGAAAACCAAACAATGATACAAAAATTGAAGAAGACAACCACACAATGACACAAACATTGAAGAAAAAAAACACACAATGACACAAACACTGAAGAACAAAACCACACAACGACACAAACACTGAAGAACAAAGCCACACAACGACACAAACACTGAAGAACAAAGCCACACAACGACACAAACACTGAAGAACAAACCACACAACGACACAAACACTGAAGAACAAACCACACAACGACACAAACACTGAAGAACAAAGCCACACAACGACACAAACACTGAAGAACAAACCCACACAACGACACAAACACTGAAGAACAAACCACACAACGACACAAACACTGAAGAACAAAGCCACACAACGACACAAACACTGAAGAACAAACCACACAACGACACAAACACTGAAGAACAAAGCCACACAATGACACAAACACTGAAGAACAAACCACACAACGACACAAACACTGAAGAACAAAGCCACACAACGACACAAACACTGAAGAACAAAGCCACACAACGACACAAACACTGAAGAACAAAACCACACAACGACACAAACACTGAAGAACAAAACCACACAACGACACAAACACTGAAGAACAAAGCCACACAACGACACAAACACTGAAGAACAAAGCCACACAACGACACAAATAAAGGGGAACCAATCCAGACATTGGTATGAACAATAAAGAACAAAACTACACAAGGACACAAACAATGAAGAACAAAGTCAAACAAAGACACAAACAATGAAGGACAAATCCACACAGTGTCAATGAAGACGAAAACTACACAAGGACACAAACAATGAAGAACAAAGTCAAACAAAGACACAAACAATGAAGGACAAATCCACACAGTGTCAATGAAGACGAAAACTACACAAGGACACAAACAATGAAGAACAAAGTCAAACAAAGACACAAACAATGAAGGACAAATCCACACAGTGTCAATGAAGACGAAAACTACACAAGGACACAAACAATGAAGAACAAAGTCAAACAAAGACACAAACAATGAAGGCCAAATCCACACAGTGTCAATGAAGACGAAAACTATACAAGGACACAAACAACGATGAACAAAGTCAAACGAAGAACAAAGTCAAACAATTACACAGACAATGAAGGCCAAATCCACACAGTGACAATGAAGACGAAAACCAGTGACACAAACGATTAAGAAGAAAACAATGACACAAATGATGGAGATCGAAACAAACAATGACACAAATGATGGAGATCAAAACAAACAATGACAAAAACAATGATGAAGAAAACCAAACAGTGACACAAACTATAATAACAGTCAACAGTGAACTTAAGTGAGCAAAACGTGAAAATAAAGATAAAGTGGAACGAAACATGTTGTGTGGGGATGCTAGGAAGGCGTGGCAGGGGTTAAATACAATGATGGTGAGGACACAGCGACCCAAAGCTCTGTTGTCTGATGACCCCTTTGGCTTTGCCAGTGACAGGAACAGGTTTTATGCAAGGTTTGACAGGCATGATTTCCGTGCAGAGTGTGATGATCTATGTCAGTCACTTGTCTCTTGCCCTGTGGAACTGGACACAGCTGAGGTGACGAGGTGTTTTTCACGTGTCAACCCAAACAAAGCGCCCGGACCAGACGGCCTGTCAGGTCGCGTGTTGAAAGTTTGTGCCGACCAGCTTGGTCCAGTTTTTACACGTGTTTTTCAATTTCTTTTAGATAATCATTTCATGCTACGCTTATGGAAGATGACAACTATTGTTCCATTGCCAAAGTTTTCTGGTGCTGTCCAAATGAAAGATTTCCGCCCAGTGGCTCTCACATCTGTCATTGCCAAATGTAGGGAAAGAGTTGTCTGTGGACACTTGTCGAAATGTGTAGCTGATCACATGGATCCATTACAGTTTGCGTACAGGGCTAGACGAGGTGTTGATGATGCAACAATTTCTTTAATTGATCTAATCGCTCGTCATTTGGACAAATCTGAAACATCTGTTAGGGTACTTTTTATGGATCTGTCTGCTGCTTTTAATACTATTCAACATCATATTTTAGTGAGGAAACTTACAGACCTAGATGTAACATCTGACTTTATTTTATGGATACGACAGTTTTTATGCGATCGGCCACAGCGTGTTTGTCTGAATGTCATTTCTGGCTGGCCCATATTATCTGAAATTATTACTGTGAATACTGGAGTTCCGCAGGGCTGTGTTTTATCCCCTTTGCTTTTCTCCCTCTACATTAACGACATCAGGTGCTCAGAACTTTTTCTCAATCTTGTAAAATATGCTGACGACATGGCTTTAGTAGGTCTTTTAAAAGACGAGTTTTCAATTTCACAGTATTTTTATTTTATAAATTAGTGTCATAAACTCTTTCTTAAAGGACAATTTTCTCAAACTGAACGTGGAGAAAACAAAAGAACTTATTTTAGGCAGTCAAAGGGACACACACACACACACACACACACACACACACACACACACACACACACAATCCAGTCATAATAGATCAGAAACAAGTGGAAATAATGGACAGTTTTAAATATCTAGGGACTATAGTTGATCACAGTCTTACATTCAGTGAACATGTTGATGCCACTGCCAAGAAAGCTCACCAGAGACTCTTTTTACTGCGAAAATTAAGAAGTTTTAATGTTAGTCCACACATACTTGAGCTGTTGTACAGAAGTCTGATAGAAAGTGTCATGGCTTTCAGTATTGTGGCCTGGTTTGGCAATCTGACTGTGAAGTTAAAGACAAAATTAGGACGAGTCGTAAACCTGGCCAGCAAAATCATAACCAAGCCCCAGCAACAACTGAACACCCTATACCAATCCACACTTAGCAGAAAAGCACTCCAAATTTTTAATGATTCCACTCATCCACTTAACTCTGTCTTTCAGAAACTCCCTTCTGGTAGACGATGTAAAATCCCCCTTGCAAAGAAAAATGTGTACAAAAAATCATTTGCCCCCTCTGCTGTTGCTGTGATAAATGATTCGCTCAAATAATGTTTTTATTCCAGTGCCTGTGATTTGTTTATTGTTATGATGACAGTTGTCTATCTTCCCTATATGTATGCACGCATGCGTGTAAAGAAAGAAGTGAGTGGAAGGGGTGAGGGGAGAAGTGTGTGTGTGTGTGTGTGTGTGTGTGTGGGCGCGTGCTCAGTGTTATTGTTTTGCCGCAGAGGGGCGTGAAAGGAGTTTTACATGCTTTTAGTCTTGGTGGTGGTGTTGACCCTTCAACTGTTTTCATGTTCTTAAATGTTATAATTATCTTACTGAATATTTTCCTTTTATATCTTTGAATGTTTCACTTTATCTTAAAATGTAATTTTTGTTTTCTTACCTAAATGTTTGTTTTTTTTTTGGTTTTTTAACATGATAGTTCATATGTACGCTGTGATCAAGGAAGGGTGTGCCAGTTGCTCATTCGTTTTTCGGTTTTATCTGATGAGCATTTGTCTTTTTAAATGTTATTATTATCTTACTGAATATTCTCCTTTTTATAATGATTGAAACGCACACACGCGCACGCGCGTGCGCGCGCACACATCGCTCAACATGCAGGCACACACACGCGTGCGCGCGCGCGTGCGCACGCACAAAACGATGCATGGACACGCACGGACACACACGCAACACACACACAGTTTTTACACTCTGAATCATAATGTAATAGTATCTTACCCACATGTTTTTCTTTTTACATAATAATTGATGTGTGCATGGTGAAAAGTGAAGGGTGTGTCAGTAGTTTCTTTGATTTTTGCTGACGGGCATTTTATTTTATTTTAAGTGAGCCTAAAGAAAATTTTCTGTTTTTGGTTGAAGCAGATAATAAAGTATTTTGAACTGAATTGAACTGAATTGAAGAAAACCACACAATGACATAAACATTGAACAAGAAAACCAAACAGTAACAAAAACATTGAAGAAGAAAACCACACAATGACACAAACACTAAGAACAAAACCACACAATGACACAAACACTGAAGAACAAAACCACACAATGACACAAACACTGAAGAACAAAACCACACAATGACACAAACACTGAAGAAGAAAACCACACAATGACACAAACACTAAGAACAAAACCACACAATGACACAAACACTGAAGAACAAAACCACACAATGACACAAACACTAAGAACAAAACCACACAATGACACAAACACTGAAGAAGAAAACCACACAATGACACAAACACTGAAGAACAAAACCACACAATGACACAAACACTGAAGAACAAAACCACACAATGACACAAACACTGAAGAACAAAACCACACAACGACACAAACACTGAAGAACAAAACCACACAATGACACAAACACTGAAGAACAAAACCACACAATGACACAAACACTGAAGAACAAAACCACACAATGACACAAACACTGAAGAACAAAACCACACAATGACACAAACACTGAAGAACAAAACCAC
>NC_134886.1:44439748-44462248 GCF_041734735.1 Babylonia areolata
CTCAACTGACGGGGATTTCTTTCTGCGTCGCTCCAAAGATGGTGACTTCTTTCTAAACTACCTCCAACGACTGGGACTTCTTTATACACCGCTCATATGGCGGGCATTTTTTTTCATCCCACTCCAATGATGGGGATTTCTTTCTTTGTCGCTCCAAAGATGGGGAACTTCTTTCTAGACTGCCTCCAATGAAGGGGACTTCCTTCTACACCTCTCATTCAGCAGAGATTTCTTTCCACCCCCGCTCCAGTGACGCGGGTATCTTTCTATACCGCGTACCGCTCCAATGGCCTTGCCGTCTTTTCCTACACCGCTTCAATAACGTGGACTTTTTCTACATCGCTCCAATATGCTGCGGATTTCTCCCCAGACAAACGTACTGGTGTCTAAGTTGGTTTGGGAAATTGGGGTGTGGGGGCTCTCAGTTTCTTTCCACTCCGCTCCAATGACGTGGACGTCTTTTCCTACACCACTCCAGTAACGCGGACCTTTTCTTTCTGCATCGCATCAAGATGTCGCGGATTTCTCCCCACACAAAAGTACGGGTGGACTGATGCTGGGCGGGTTTGGGAAATTAGGGTGCGGGGTCTGTCGCTTCCTGCACAACTCCGGGCCAATGACGAGGACTTCTTTCCTTCTTTCCACATCGCTCATGATTATGGCGGGGGACAGGGGGTGGGGGGGGGAGGGCGTGGGGGGGGGGGTTCTTTCTATACCACTCCAAAGATGGGGATTACTTTCTAAACTGCCTCCATTGACGGGGGACTTCTTTCTACACCGCTCTTATGGTGGGGATTTCTTTCTCCGTCGCTTTAATAACTGGGGATTTTTTTTTCAATCTTCATAGCTTTAATGACACGGATTAAAAAATAAAATAAAATAAAATAAAATAAAAAACCACACACACTTGCTCCAAAGACGCGGGAATGTCTCCCCAAATCTAAAAGTATGGGCGAACTTATGCTTGGGAGGGGGGGGGGAGGAGGGAGGGGAGTTGAGGAAACAGACACAGCATCTGGGCTGATGGAGGAAAAGGCACTTTGTTGTGTTCTGTGTGAAAGCTCCAGACAGAAAAAAAGAAGAGAAGCGCGACCTCTGTCGGCACTTTAAGGGGAAGACTTTGGGGAGGATTCGGGGGTGGGGGGGGGGGAGGCGGAGGGGGGATGAATGGGGGTGTCACTGTGCCACAGGTGCAGAACATACAGTTCTAAGAAGTTTCTCTTTCATCACGGCGGTAGTCTAAGTAATGCCTTGCAAAGTGTTTTTACACTCACACCCACACGCACGCGCACACTCACACACCCACGCATACACACACCCACCACCCACACACCCCTCCACATCCCCCCCCCCAAACCCCTCACCCCACTCCCTACTCACACACACACACAGTACAGCACACATTCACGCACATACACACATACAAACACACACGCACGCACGCACGCACAAACACACACACACACACACACACACACACACACACACACACACACACACAGAGATGATTAAGACAAAAGCTATACGAAAACTTGTCTGGGACATTTCCAACATTAGAAAAACGAACGAAACGATGATATAAAAAAAATATCATGTATGTAAACAGATCAAAATAATCATTTCTGGTACATAAACTATTAAGCAACTAACAAAATTATTAACAGTCGAATGCTGTTGGACTGTCTCTGACAGTTTCCCATCCCTGCCTGGTCTGTCAGTACAAAGTCCCTGTTCGGTCTGACAAAATGCCTTTGAAGTCTGAAAACTTTCAGTTTCAGTTATTCACGGAGGCG
The DNA here is from genome assembly GCF_041734735.1 of Babylonia areolata. NCBI lineage: Eukaryota > Metazoa > Mollusca > Gastropoda > Neogastropoda > Buccinidae > Babylonia > Babylonia areolata. The sequence goes on from NC_134886.1 coordinate 44,441,542, forward strand.
TGCATCACTGCGTTCGGACAAATCCATGATTTGTATTTGTATTTCTTTTAAATCACAACAGATTTCTCTGTGTGAAATTCGGGCTGCTCTCCACAGGGAGAGCGCGTCGCTACACTACAGCGCCACCCATTTTTTTATTTTTTTTTCCTGCGTGTAGTTTTATTTGTTTTTCCTATCGCAGTGGATTTTTCTACAGAATTTTGCCAGGAACAACCCTTTTGTTGCCGTGGGTTCTTTTATGTGCGCTAAGTGCATGTTGTACACGGGACCTCGGTTTATCGTCTCATCCGAATAACTAGCGTCCAGACCACCACTCAAGGTCTAGCGGAGGGGGAGAAAATATCGGCGGCTGAGCCGTGATTCGAACGAGCGCGCTCAGAATCTCTCGCTTCCTAGGCGGACGCGTTACCTCTAGGCCATCACTCTACTCTATATTATTATACGCTACATCACTTCTGTTAGACAGATGTCTGACAGCAGCATCATCCAACGCGCTAGTCATGCCTTGACTGTATGCGTATACATTTGTGTACCAATCAGGGTGTATATATATATATATATATATATATATATATATATATATATATATATATATATATATATATATATATATATGTGTGTGTGTGTGTGTGTGTGTGTGTGTGTGTGTGTGTGTGTGTGTGTGTGTAGGTGTGTAGGTGTGTAACATGATATTTACATAGGACAGTTGTTGTTATTTTTTTTGTTGTTTGTTTCGTTTGTCTGTTTGTTTGTCTGTTTGTTGTTATGTTCTTGTTGTTGCCATGGGTTATTGTTCATTGCCCAAAATGCATGCTGCACATGGGATCTGGGTTTTTCATCTCATTGGAATGACTAGACGCTCAGTGATTTGTCAAGTCAACTTGGGAGGAAGGACGGGAACGGGAATGGAACCTCGGCCCTCACGGACACTGTAGTAGCAAATGTTATAAGCGTTTACGTCATACTGACACTTTCCTCCATGAAGTCTGACAAAGTCCCTGTTGGGCCTGTCAAAGGTCCATGTGAAGTCTGACAAAAGTCCTCGTGAAGTCTGACAACTGTTCCTGTGATGTCTGACAAAAATCCCTGTCGGATCTGACAAAAATCCCTGTTGGGTCTGACAAAAGTCCCTGTTGGGTCTGACAAAAGTCCCTGTTGGGTCTGACAAAAGTCCCTGTCTAGTTTGACACAAATCCATTTGAAGTCTGACAAAAGTCCCTGTCGGGTCTGACAAAAGTCCCTGTGAAGTCTGACAAAAGTCCCTGTTTGGTCTGACAAAAGTCCCTGTCTAGTTTGACACAAATCCATTTGAAGTCTGACAAAAGTCCCTGTTGGGTCTGACAAAAGTCCCTGTCTAGTTTGACACAAATCCATTTGAAGTCTGACAAAAGTCCCAGTCGGGTCTGACAAAAGTCCCTGTGAAGTCTGACAAAAGTCCCTGTTTGGTCTGACAAAAGTCCCTGTCTAGTTTGACACAAATCCATTTGAAGTCTGACAAAAGTCCCTGTCGGGTCTGACGAAAGTCCGTGTGAAGTCCTCGTGGAGTCTGACAAAAAAACCTTCTCTTGTCTGACAAAAGTCCCTGTGAAGTCTGACAAAAGTCCCTGTTTGGTCTGACAAAAGTCCCTGATTGGTCTGACACCAATCCCTGTGAAATCTGACACAAGCCCCTGTTTGATCTGACAAAAGTCCCTGCGAAATCTGACACAAGTCCTTGTGAAGTCTGACGCAAATCCCTGTGAAGTCTGACACAAGTGCCTGTTTGGTCTAACAAAATCCCTGTGAAGTCTGACACAAGTGCCTGTTTGGTCTAACAAAATCCCTGTGAGTTTCAGACAAAAGTTCCTGTGAGGTCTGTGAGAGACAAAATTCCCCCCCCCCCCCACCCCCCCTTTTTTTTCTTTCTTTCTTTTTTCTTTTTTTTTTTCTTTTTTTCTTTTTTTTCTCTTCTCTCTCCTTCTCTCCTGAGCGAGGTCTCCCTAACAGCACACCCCCCGTCACTTTCTGGAGAAGCCGTTCCTTTACCTCATCACACGCCTGCGGTGAGAGGCCACCTCTGATTACCTCCCCTCCTTCCCGACTCAATTAACCCTCTTTGGGTCGTCACAGCCTCCCATACCACGACCACAGCGGCGGCAAGTTTCTGCAAAAACAAACAGCTTGCTCACCACCACCACCACCACTACCACCACCATCATCACCAGCCAGCCAGCCAAGTTTTGTGCCAACGCCGACACTACCACAGCGTCCCTCCATGAGATGGGGCGGCGAGACAGACAAGTAAGGCGACACCGAGCCAGAGGTAAATTCTGTTTCTACTTGGGGCTTCCATTTCAGGGGCTCATGTGTCAAGTCAGGGACTGATTAGTGAGGAAAGCTCGGCTGCGATGCAGTGTAAAGGAAAGAGGCTGGGTGAGGGGTTGGGGGGAGGAGGAGGGGGAAGAGGACGACGAGGAGGGCGGAGTAGGGTGGTGGTGGTAGAGGGGAGGGGAGTATGGGGTGGAGGAGAGAGGGTAAAGGAAAACGGGTGGTAGGTAAGGGGTGGGGTGGGGTGGTGAGGTTTATGTCAGGATGGTGAGAGAAAGAGTGAGGTTGGGTTAAAAGGGGAGGGAGGGAGGGGACACGAGTGGTAGGGTGGGGGTGGGTGGAGGTGAAGGGTGAGGGAGGGTGTGGGGGGGAGGCATTTTGCTTGTGAGATGAGGAACAAAAATGGTCGTTGTGAAGCTGGAGGCTAGGACGGACAGACCTCGATACCAAGCGAGCAAGCAAGCTAACACATATACATGTCTTGCTGTGGCACACTGTGCCACACTGCACAACACTTCACTGAACTACACTACACTCATGGCCTGGCTTCGCTAACGAAGATCTAGGAAGGGCGTTGTCCACGTCTGATGCAGGCACGCTCATGGCTGACAAGGCCAATGCGGGAAAAGCAGAGTCGGCCGCAGCGGTTGCAAGGGAAAGTCTGGTCTGGGTTCGCGGCTGCAGCGTCGTGGTTCTTCCTCCTTCTGCGTTTGTCCTCAAGGCTGGCCCTGCGGTTGTTTTCGAAGGAGGAGACAGCTTGGTGGATGGTGCGTCGCCAGGTCTCTCGATCAGCGGCTACTGCGGACCACTGGCAATGGTCAATGTGACAGGCACCGAGAGCTTTCTTCAAGGAGTCTTTGTATCTCTTCTTGGGTGCTCCTCTGTCACGGTGGCCAGTGGACAGTTCGCCATACAGCGCGATCTTGGGCAGGCGGTGGTCCTCCATCCTGGACACGTGCCCTGCCCAACGTAGCTGGGTCTTTAGCAGCACTGCCTCGATGCTGATAGTCTTTGCCTGCTCCAGGACCTCGACATTTGTGATGTAGTCACTCCAGTGGATGCTGAGGATGGTGCGAAGGCAGCGCTGGTGGAAGCGATCAAGCAGTCGTATGTGGTGCCGGTAGGTGACCCAGGTTTCGGAGCCATACAACAGGGTGGGCAGTACAACAGCTCTGTACACGCTGATCTTTGTGTCTTTCTTCAGGTGTTTGTTGTTCCACACTCTCTTGTACAGCCTGCCGAATGCGCTGTTTGCCTTTGCAAGTCTGTTGTCGATCTCCTTGTCGATCTTGGCGTCAGACGAGATGGTGCAGCCTAGGTAGCTGAACTGGTGGACCGACTTCAGCTCTGTCTCACCGATGTTGATGTGAGGAGCGTGGAATTCTTCCTGTGGGGCAGGCTGGTGGAGAACTTCCGTCTTTTTCAGACTGACTTCTAGGCCGAAGAGCTGCGCAGCCTCTGCGAAGCAGGACGTTATACGCTGCAGGGCCGCTTCTGTATGGGCGACGAGGGCAGCATCGTCGGCAAACAGAAGCTCTCTGATGAGTTGCTCCAGTTGCTACACTACATTACATTACACTAAACTATGCTACACTACATTACATTACACTAAACTATACTACACCACATTACACTATGTTACACTATACTAGATTTCACACACACACACACACACACACACACACACACACACACACACACACACACACACACACACACACACACACACACACACACACACACACACACACACACACACACACACACACAGCTAATCCGCTTGCTCACGCGCGACAAGACAGACTCACAGCGGCTTGTCCAGTTCGGGATTTGTTTGTGGGGTTTGTTTGTTTTTTTTTTGTTTGTTTTTGTTGGTTTTGTTTGTTTGTTTGTTTTGTTTTGTTTTTGTTTTTCATCACGTGAGACTAGTATTGTACAGCTATATAGTGTTTATTCTTTCATTCATTTATCGTTTGTTTAGTCAAATAGTGCTTAAAGTTATTTATTTATCTATTTATTTATTCATCTATTTTTGCTTGTTTATTAGTTGGGTTTTTGTTTGTTTGGTTTTTTGTTGTTGGTTTATTTTTGTTTTGTTTTGTTTTTTTGTCTATTCATGTCTTTGAATATGTAGGTTATTCATTTATGTAACAGTCTATCGATCTCTTTACATTCAATATGATACTGTTGCGTAATGAACTTGAACTCCGCGACTGTTGGAACGAAAAGCAATACGCATAAATATTCAAATATACGGACAATTATTTCGGAGTGGGCAAAAAAAATGTTTCTGTTTTTTTTTTTTTTTGTTTCGTTTTCTCTTGTTTGTTTCTGGTGTCTTTTTCTTTGTTTCTTTGTTTTCTGGGGGAGGAGGGGGGTGTCTGGCTGTTGGTTTAATGAATATTAAAAGTTTCTTTTGATGGTTTGAACACGGCATATTGAAAACTCGTTTCAGTACCCACCCCCCCCCCCCCCTGTTTTGACCCAGTGGGGTGTGTTGTAATGCTGGGACTTTCCAAAACATCAGCATCACGACGACTGACAGAAAAGAATCCAGGGCAGATGTTTGGCGTGTTCGTCTTCAGCAACTGTTGTGTGTTAGGTATCCCCCCCCCCCCCACACACACACACACACCCCACCCACACCCCTCTCCCGCCTCGGTAGGAATGTGTTCACACACACACACACACACACACACACACACATGCACACACACACACACACACACACACACACACACACACACACACACACACACACACACACACACTAATCAAATGCTTCTGTAACACTTGCGTCTGACGAAAGGGGTTTCGGGTTTTTTTGTTTTGTTTTGTTTTCTTTTTCTTTTCTTTCTTTCTTTCTTTGGGGTTGTTTTGCCTGCTCTGTATTTGATTAACGTTATGAACGCGTATTGGATGGTTACTTAACTAGAAAATGAATATCAACGGGTTCCAGTCTTGCATCAACTTCGTTTCAATGCTTGTTTTAGAATCATTTAGACTGTGTATAGATATGTCACCGTCTCTGCCTCTGTCTCTCATCTCTGTTTTGTTTTTTTGTTGTTTTTTTCTGTCTCTCTCTCTCTCTCTCTCTCTGTTGTCTCTCTCTCTCTCTCTCTCTCTCTCTCTCTGTTGTCTCTCTCTCTCTCTCTCTGTTGTCTCTCTCTCTCTCTCTCTGTTGTCTCTCTCTCTCTCTGTTGTCTCTCTCTCTCTCTCTCTCTCTGTTGTCTCTCTCTCTCTCTCTGTTGTCTCTCTCTCTCTCTCTCTCTCTCTCTCTCTCTCTCTCTCTCTCTCTCTACCTCTCATTCAACTTCGGTAAACGGTTGTGTTCCGCGATTAATTGATGATGCTTTATTTTCCGTGTTCATTTTTTACTCACTTGTGTAAACAAAGTGAGTCTATGTTATAACCCAGTGTTCGGTTGTGTGTGTGTGTGTGTGTGTGTGTGTGTGTGTGTGTGTGTGTGTGTGTGTGTGTGTGTCTGTCTGTCTGTCTGTCTGTCTGTTTGTCTGTGGCTGTGTGTGTCTGTGTGTCCACGGTAGACTTTAACTTTGCCATTTTCTCTGGAAATACTTTGTTTGCCAATACGAAATTTGGTTTTAACATAGTAGGAAAAGAAATGTTCACAGTCATACTAATAATAGGTTATATCGTTGACGCTCATTCCGGACTCAAAAACACGACATTACCCCTTCCCACTTGTCGACACGTAGGCTGTGTCTGGTAAGAAGACGCCATGACGTCATTTACCTGTACGCAATTAAAAAAAAAGAAATGCAAATTATGGACAGAACACATACAGTGATACTAAATACACCGCTGATGTGTTTACTGCATATGAATTATGAGTAAAGGTCTTTGAAAAGTCCTTTTGGGAAAAGAAACAAAATCATCGAATATCAAAACAGAGATTGTGGCTTTCTTTGTTTTATAATCGTCTGGTACAGAGACATAGAAAGATATGAGAGTAAAGGTCCTTGAAAAGTCCTTTTGAGAAAAGAAACAAAATCATCGTATATCAAAACAGAGATTTGTGGCTTTCTTTGTTCAATAAAGGTCTGGTACAGATACAGAGATAGATATGAGAGTAATAGGTCTTTGAAAGGTCCTTTTGAGAAAAGAAACAAAATAATTTGTTGCATTGATAGTTACCGTTATTGAGTTGCTTTTACACAAACCAGATTCAATATCCTGCCACTTGATAACAATATGTTTCGATTCAATGAGTTACGATCAATAATTACACAAGTGAATCTTATAAAACACGAAGTAGAGATGAAGTACATCTTTATTTCTTTTTTTTCTTTTTTTTTTAATTTGAATGTTTCATAAACAAGGACTGCAGAGTTGCTGTTGTTTTTCATGGTTCTGTCAATCTGGCATTGTCCCAGCCACTCAAAGCAGCAAGTAGCAGATCAGATGTTCAAGAAATGGTTTTCATGCTATCAACAGAAGTGTGTGTGAAATAGTCGTATTACAGTGAATGAAAATTATTGGAGTACTTTTCAATTTCACTGCAATTTCATTAATCAGTGTCTGCTCATGGCTACGAAAGGTCGTATTGAGAAGTTTGTCATCTTAATTATCTTAAAGTGGATAGTTTCAGGTCATGTCATGGCAGGTTGTATAATGTATAATTATCTTTGTGGGGGTGTATGCATATTTGACATTGTGATATCCGATGTCAACCCCTTTGCATGCAGGATGACATGAGTTTACAGTTGGGTCAACAGCAAAGTGACAGTTGTATTATCAGTGGTTTCTCCATCGCAATGGGAAATAATTTACAACTTAGTCTTTTATGAAGGACTATGACTCTCAAACTAGAAGGCAAAGTTGCACTGGCTGTTGAAAATGCTGCATGCAGCCTTGATGGCTAGATGGCCTTTAGGAACCATCCCCAACGCCGACTGTCCCCAAACCCTCTTGGCCGAGAGAGTGGTGATGCAACTTGGGAAAGACACTCTCCACAATAATCATATTCCAGCCAGATAATCGGGGCAGCATTTGCTTCCTCTGCTGTTCTGATGGTCATAGTCGGACACAATTGACTATCATACAGCATGCAGGATGCGCATGAGACGTACCTTTTGTTGTGACCCCTTCCAGATCCTGCCTCACAGCCCTTCAGATTTGTATTGTGGCTCGCGTGCATGAAAAATGTCTCGTGTTCTGTTTCTCTGTCTCTGTCTCTGTCTGTCTCTGTCTCTGTCTGTCACTCTGTCTGTATGTCTGTCATTCTGTCTGCCTCTGTCTTTCTCTGTCTCTATCTGTCACTCTGTCTGTCTGTCTGTCTGTCTGTCTGTCTGTCTGTCTCTCTCTCTCTCTCTCTCTCTCTCTCTCTCTCTCTCTCTCTCCCACCCCGCACTTCGCCCCCCACTCTCCCTCTCTCTCCACCTCTCCTGCCCTTTTTGACCTTAGATCGAAAATAATTATTATAATAATCCTTGCAGTTTTAGATTAAATGTGTTGTTCTCGTCGAGAAATGAGTCTACTCTCTATGGACTCGCTATTTATATTTACAAATCCTTGAAAAGACTGAACATTATGACATCATAATCTTTTCGTTTGCTGATGTATTGTTTATGATAAAATTGTGGTAACAATTATAATTCCAGTATCTGTGCTTATGTCACACCCCTTCAGTGATGGACTTTGGCCTTTATTTGAATAAAACAGTTCGTTCGTTCGTTCTCCACCTCTCTCCCACTTTTTTTCTCTCCCCCCCTCCCTCCCCCCCCCCCACCCCCCTCACATCCCTCACTATCTGTTACACCTCACTCTCTCTCTCTATCCCCACCCCTATCCCCACCTTTATCTCTCCTTTCTCTCTCTCTCTCCCCCACCCCTGTCTGTCTGTCTGTCTGTCTGTCTGTCTGTCTGTCTCTCTCTCTCTCTCTCTCTCTCTCTCTCTCTCTCTGCCCCATCCCACTAGAGATTCACACTTTTTGCGGCAGTCATTATAGCGAAAGGTCTGCGCATGGGAGTTTCGTGTTTTGCTTTGTTTTTCTGGGAGGGGGGGGGGATGAGGAGTACGGGGGGGAGGGGGGGTCTGTTGCTCCCAGGATTATGCTGAAGACGCAGATTGTGTAATAACAGCCTGTGACACAAGGTCTCTGAAGACGAGAGAGGGAGGGGAAGGGGATGATCATCTACAATAATGACGGGGCCTCAAAAAAGTAAGAGAGAAGAAGGGTCAAGACCAACTGTGAGACAGAGAGCGACACTGAATCCCACCACAGGAAAAACGTGGCTGGTCGGCTGGTGGTAGTAGTCGTAGTAGTAGTAGTAATAGTGGTGGTGGTAGTAGTAGTGGTAGTAGTAATAGAAGAAACCTCACTGAACAGAGTGCAAGGGAGGGCTGTCTGTTTCTGCTATGCTGCACACACACACACACACACACACGCACGCACGCACGCACGCACGCACGCATGCACACACATACACCTCTGCACTCTGCGTGTGCTTGCTGCAGAGTCACAAACACTTTTCATTCTCGTGTTGGACGTGTATAACCGCTGTGCCTGACAATAGAATGCAATGCAATGCAATGCAATGCAATGCAATACAAAAACAACACAACACAAGGCAACACAACACAGCCTCAGCAATCAGGGTTCACCTTCAGAGAATCGAGAGAGAAAGAGAGTGGACGAGGGGTGGGCAGAGAACATTATTATATTGTGTCGTGTCGTGTCGGGTCGGGTCGTGTCGTACTGTACTGCACTACACTGCCCTGTATTGTATTGTATTGTATTGTATTGTGCTGTTGTATTGCACTGCATTGTGTTGTATTGTATTGTATTGTACTCTATTGCAATGCATTGTAGTGTAGTGTATTTCATTGCATTGCATTGAATTGTGTTGCGTTACATTGCATTGCATTGCATTGCGTTGTATTGCACTGTATTGTATTGTACTGTGTTGAATTACATTACATTGTGTGGCATTGTATTGTATTGTATTAAAGCGCTTTGATTTGTCTCTGCACAAGATTCAGCGCTATGTAAATACCATTATTATCATTATTATTGTATTGTATTACTTTTGACACAGTCGATTTCTCTATGTGAATATCGGGCTGCTTTCCTCACGTCACGACAGTGCAGAGCCACCCATTTTCCTTTTCTTTCTGTCTGAAAAGATATATACATGTGTGTGTGTGTGTGTGTGTGTGTGTGTGTGTGTGTGTGTGTGTGCGTGCGTGCGTGTGTGCGTGTGTGTGCGTGTGTGTGTGTGTGTGTGTGTGTGTGTGTCACTATGAAGCCGGTTTTTCACAGTTTTTCAATACAGCTTAGCCAGGGACAAACCCTCTTGTTGCCGTGCCGTTCCTTAACGAGTGCTAAGTGCACCTCGGTTCATTGTTTAACAAATGACTGGCACCCAGACCACCACTCAAAGTCAAGGCGAGGGGAGGGACCGGGGGGCGGGGAGAGGGGAGAGTACAATCCCGGACCGTACTCTGGACTCAACCCGTGGACGACGGGCGCAATAACTGGGTGGTTAAAGCGTTGGACTTTCAATCTGAGGGTCCCGGGCTCGAATCTTCATAACGGCGCCTGGTGGGTAAAGGGTGGAGATTTTTCCGATCTCCCAGGTCAACATATGCGCAGACCAGCTAGTGCCTGAACCCCCTTCGTGTGTATACGTAAGCAGAAGATCAAATACGCACGTTAAAGATCATGTAGTCCATGTCAGCGGTCGGTGGGTTATGGAAACAAGAACATACCCAACATGCACACACCTCGAAAACGGAGTATAGCTGCCTACATGGCGGAGTAAAAACGGTCATAAACGTAAAAGCCCACTCGTGTACATACGAGTGAACTTGGGAGTTGCATCCCACGAACAAAGTAGAAGAAGACATCTGCTTCCAAGTCGGGGGCATCACCTCAAGGCCATCGTTTCACCATCTTTCTCCAGTAGAAGTATACGTTTGGCAAAAACCAGGAAACATATGCTTCAACACTGTAACAATACATGTCGTTTGCCTGCGGCGTCTCCGCAAAAGTTGGAGCAACAAGATCAACAACAGATATCAACAATGCAGCTTTTCTTTCTTTCTCCTTTTCTGTTCTTTCTTTCTTTCCTTTTTTTTCTTTCTTTATACCTTTGGCAAAACCAGGAAACCCATTCCTTAACACTGCAACAATGCTGATTGTTTTCCTCTGGCGTCTGCACATAGATGGAGCAACACGATCAACTATACAATTCAACTTTCTTTCTTTCTTTCACTTTCTTTATTTCTGTCTTTCCTTCTTTTTTTCTTTCGCTTTTTCTTTCTTTCTTCCTTTCTGTCTGTCTGTTTTTCTGTCTTTCTTTCTGACTTTCCTTCTTTCTTTCTTTCTTAATCAGTTGATCGGAGAGATACAGCAAGCTAACTGGTCCACTTACTTGCAGATTTTGTTGTAGTCCTGACATCTAATGCGTGGTTGTCAAAGAAAAAAACTGCTTGTGTTGAACTCTTGACTTGCTCGGAAACTATCTCACAGTGAAAAGTGCTCTGTTGTAGACTTATTGTATGATAACAAAATAGTCTTCCCGTGTGCTAACGACGTCTACGTTGACGAAACTGACGAAACGATAGACATTGCATGATAACAATGTGTCTGTTAGGTGTTGTCGCCCTGTGTGATAACAATGTGTCTGTTAGGTGTTGTCGCCCTGTGTGATAACAATGTGTCTGTTAGGTGTTGTCGCCCTGTGTGATAACAATGTGTCTGTTAGGTGTTGTCACCCTGTGTGATAACAATGTGTCTGTTAGGTGTTGTCGCCCTGTGTGATAACAATGTGTCTGTTAGGTGTTGTCGCCCTGTGTGATAACAATGTGTCTGTTAGGTGTTGTCGCCCTGTGTGATAACAATGTGTCTGTTAGGTGTTGTCGCCCTGTGTGATAACAATGTGTCTGTTAGGTGTTGTCGCCCTGTGTGATAACAATGTGTCTGTTAGGTGTTGTCGCCCTGTGTGATAACAATGTGTCTGTTAGGTGTTGTCGCCCTGTGTGATAAACGTATTTGCTCACTAAAGGGGTGTTATTGCATTCCTGTCAACAGCAAAGTGAGAGAGTGTATGAGTAATGGTTTCTCCACTGCAGTGGGAAGTTAGTGGGTAGCTGGCCCTTGGGAATGTCCTGAATCTCTCTTGGCCGAGAGAGTGGGGATGTAACCTGGGCAATACACTCCAATGTAATCAAATTCTATCCCGGATAAGGGCCTTGTTACAGATAGTCAGGACAGCAGCTGCCTACACTGCTGTCCTGATGGTCTTAGTCGGACACGAATGACTACCATACATACATACATAGGTAAATTGGCGTTACTGCAGTCGTGCTTTAAAACCACCTGTTAGATAAAGGAGCATTACTGCAGTCATGTCTTATAAGCACCCGTTAGGGGAAAAATGCGCTATTGTAGTCCTGCCATGTAACAAACTGTTTGATAAAGGGTCGTTACTGCAATCCTGTGTTACAACCATCTGCTAGATACAGGGGTGTTATTTCATTCCTGTCAAACAACCATCTGCTAGATACAGGGGTGTTATTTCATTCCTGTCAAATAACCATCTGCTAGATACAGGGGTGTTATTTCATTCCTGTCAAACAACCATCTGCTAGATACAGGGGTGTTATTTCATTCCTGTCAAACAACCATCTGCTAGATACAGGGGTGTTATTTCATTCCTGTCAAACAACCATCTGCTAGATACAGGGGTGTTATTTCATTCCTGTCAAATAATCATCTGCTAGATACAGGGGTGTTATTTCATTCCTGTCAAATAACCATCTGCTAGATACAGGGGTGTTATTTCATTCCTGTCAAACAACCATCTGCTAGATACAGGGGTGTTATTTCATTCCTGTCAAATAACCATCTGCTAGATACAGGGGTGTTATGTCATTCCTGTCAAATAACCATCTGCTAGATACAGGGGTGTTATTTCATTCCTGTCAAACAACCATCTGCTAGATACAGGGGTGTTATTTCATTCCTGTCAAACAACCATCTGCTAGATACAGGGGTGTTATTTCATTCCTGTCAAATAATCATCTGCTAGATACAGGGGTGTTATGTCATTCCTGTCAAATAATCATCTGCTAGATACAGGGGTGTTATGTCATTCCTGTCAAATTATCATCTGCTAGATACAGGGGTGTTATTTCATTCCTGTCAAATAACCATCCGCTAGATACAGGGGTGTTATTTCATTCCTGTCAAACAACCATCTGCTAGATACAGGGGTGTTATTTCATTCCTGTCAAACAACCATCTGCTAGATACAGGGGTGTTATTTCATTCCTGTCAAATAACCATCTGCTAGATACAGGGGTGTTATGTCATTCCTGTCAAACAACCATCTGCTAGATACAGGGGTGTTATTTCATTCCTGTCAAACAACCATCTGCTAGATACAGGGGTGTTATTTCATTCCTGTCAAACAACCATCTGCTAGATACAGGGGTGTTATTTCATTCCTGTCAAACGACCATCTGCTAGATACAGGGGTGTTATTTCATTCCTGTCAAACAACCATCTGCTAGATACAGGGGTGTTATGTCATTCCTGTCAAATAACCATCTGCTAGATACAAGGGTGTTATTTCATTCCTGTCAAACAACCATCTGCTAGATACAGGGGTGTTATTTCATTCCTGTCAAACAACCATCTGCTAGATACAGGGGTGTTATTTCATTCCTGTCAAACAACCATCTGCTAGATACAGGGGTGTTATTTCATTCCTGTCAAATAACCATCTGCTAGATACAGGGGTGTTATTTCATTCCTGTCAAACAACCATCTGCTAGATACAGGGGTGTTATTTCATTCCTGTCAAACAACCATCTGCTAGATACAGGGGTGTTATTTCATTCCTGTCAAACAACCATCTGCTAGATACAGGGGTGTTATTTCATTCCTGTCAAACAACCATCTGCTAGATACAGGGGTGTTATTTCATTCCTGTCAAATAATCATCTGCTAGATACAGGGGTGTTATGTCATTCCTGTCAAACAACCATCTGCTAGATACAGGGGTGTTATGTCATTCCTGTCAAATAACCATCTGCTAGATACAGGGGTGTTATGTCATTCCTGTCAAACAACCATCTGCTAGATACAGGGGTGTTATTTCATTCCTGTCAAATAACCATCTGCTAGATACAGGGGTGTTATTTCATTCCTGTCAAATAACCATCTGCTAGATACAGGGGTGTTATTTCATTCCTGTCAAACAACCATCTGCTAGATACAGGGGTGTTATTTCATTCCTGTCAAATAACCATCTGCTAGATACAGGGGTGTTATTTCATTCCTGTCAAATAACCATCTGCTAGATACAGGGGTGTTATTTCATTCCTGTCAAATAAAGGGTCGGCATTGCAGTCCTGTCTTTTTACTCTCTGTTAGATGAAGGGGCGTTTGCACAATTCTGCATTATAAGCATCTGTTAGATAAAAAGGGGCATTACTGCAGTCCTGTTATATGGCCATGTGTTAGACACAGGGGTAGTATTGTCGCACGGTCAGATAAACTGTCACTGCAACAAGCTAAGGTGGCATTTCTTCTGGCTGTCAGAGAACTGGCGTATTGACCAGTGACAGCACAGCCCCGCACTGAAAACAAAGGGAAAGAACCGAGATGGGGATGGGGGCTGGGGAGGATGAGTGAGATGGTGTTTATGGCTGCTGACTGAGGGTACACACACACACACACACACACACACACACCACACCACACGACGCTCCAGCCTGCACCTTTTAAACGCTACACGTTACATCAGCAAAGTGTTCCGAAAGGAATGCGTGGTGGTGCGAAATGGATAAAAAAAATTATAATTAAAAATAAAAGGAAACAGAGTTTTATTTTAATTCAACAAAAGATGGTATAACATACCGCCACCACCGCTACAGGTCAACACGGTGGGAGGTGCAGGGGGGGCGTGGGGGGAGGGGGCGTGTGAGTGTGAGTGTGGGGGTGTTAGGGAGAGACAGGAACAGGGAGAACGCGAGTCAAGACAAGGGGGTCAGCGCGACCCCATCCCACCTCCACCACCACCACCACCCCTATCCCATCCGCACACCCATCCTAGCGTTCCCCACCCCCACTTGCCTCTCTCCATCACCATTCACAGCAACAGGCACACACACACACACACACACACACACACACACACACACACACACACACACCCCGGAGACAGATGCTCAGTCTTTGTCTCTATTTCACTCCCTTTTTCTTAGTCTCTCTCTCTCTCTCTCTCTCTCTCTCTCTCTCTCTCTCTTCCGAACCTTCACCACCCCCCTCTCCCTCTCCAGCCTACCCACCCACGTACTTCCCACCCTCTCTACCCTCTGCCCTTCTCTCTCTCTCTCTCTCCTTCTCTCATTCCCTCTCTCGCCTTCTTGCTTAGCTTCTCTCTCTCTCTCTCTCTCTCTCTCTCTCTCTCTCTCTCTCTCTCCCTCTCTCCCATACACACACATACACACACACACACTACAACTGAACATTAACACAACACACACACACACACACACACACACACACACACACGTGCGCGCGCAAAACACAAACACACACACACACACACACACACACACACACACACACACACACACACACACACACACACACACACACACACACACACACACACACACACACACACGTGCGCGCGCAAAAACACAACACACACACACACACACACACACACACACACACACACACACACACACACACATTTAGACCAAAAAGAATGAGAGAGGAGGCGGATAGGAGTAGGAGGGGGCGAGGGGGAGGAAAGGGAGGGAGGCTGGACAAGAAGGCAAGTGGAAGAGAGGGAAAAGGAAAGAGAGAGGGAGAGAGAGAGAAGAAGAAGAAGAGAGAGAGAGGCTGGAAAAGAAGGCAAGAGAGAGAGAAAGAAAGAGAGAGAGAGGGGCTGAACAAGAAAGCAAGAGAGAGAGAAAAAAGAGAGAGAGAGAAAGAAGAAGAGAGAGAGAGGGAGAGAGAGGGGGAGAGAAGGTGGACAAGAAAGCAAGAGAAAGAGAGAGAGAGAAAGAAAGAAGAAGAAGAGAGAGAGAGAGAAGCTGAACAAGGAAGCAAGAGAGAGAGAGAAAGAAAGAGAGAGAGTGAGAGAAGGTGGACAAGGAAGCAAGAGAAAGAGAGAGAGAGAGAGAAAGAAAGAAGAAGAAGAGAGAGAGAAGCTGAACAAGGAAGCAAGAGAGAGAGAGAGAGAAAGAGAGAGAAAGAAAGAAGAAGAAGAGAGAGAGGGGGAGAGAGAGAGGGAGAGAAGGTGGACAAGAAAGCAAGAGAAAGAGAGAGAGAGAGAGAGAAAGAAAAAAGAAGAAGAGAGAGAGAGAGAAGCTGAACAAGGAAGCAAGAGAGAGAGAGAAAGAAAGAGAGAGAGTGAGAGAAGGTGGACAAGGAAGCAAGAGAGAGAGAAAGAGAGAGAGAGAGAAGAGAGAGAATGGAGACAGTGGGCGGGGGGGTTGCAATCAATGTCAGGTTACCTCTCTCCGGAGACAAATAAAGACAGTCTCATTTTCAGCGCCCAGCTGCCAGGGGACAGGTCCGTGTCCAGCGCCTGTCACATTGCCGGGTCTCCAAGAAGAATGGGGCACGGCAGGTCAAGAGATACAGCTCAGCGCTTCATGGGAAGGGGTGGTGAGGGTAGAGGGGTGAGGGGGTGAGGGGGTGAGGGTGGGTGGGAGTAGAAGTGGGGCGGGGGTTGTGGGGGGGGGGGGATGGGTTTGCTTCGCGCAGGGGGTGAGGCCCCGGTGGTGTCTTGTGTCATCAGTCAGTTGATCATTGCCCCTCCTGGCTTGGGCGACAAATGAGCTGCATATTCTTTTATGGCAAAACTGAGGCTGGCTTGCTTGTTTGCTTTGCTTGCTTTTGCTTGCGAAGCCTGGTGGTGGTGGTGGTGGTGGTGGTGAGCCTATGCCTCTACCTCTACCCTGCCTGTCCGTTCACCCAACCACCCACCCACCCACCCACAACGCTCTCGTTTCCGACAGCTAAGGATATATTTTTTTAGGGCGTAAAGAATGAAATTCAGCATGGTCTGTCCCTTGGGGGGCGGGGGGGGGTGTGTGGGGGGGGAGCCTATTGGGGGAAGGGAGGTGAAAGGTTGGGTGGAGGGTTAGGGTGGTGTTAAGGTCTGCGTGACACTGACATTCATTACGCTGCAATAGTTCTCACCGATAGCCCCACACAGTTCTGTGTTATTACACTGCCAAAGCTTTATAATTGGAAAAGAAAAAAAAAGCGCGTTGCGCTACAGTCTAAATCGTTGCTTACTGGGGGGTTCTGTGTGACCCCGTACTGAGCCTGTTGACCCCTCCCCCCGCCCCCCCCACCCCGCCCCAACCCTGTTTTTTTTATCATTCGCTTTCTTTCATGCCGACATATAACCCTCCACAAGACATCTGGTGAAACCTTTTTTTCTATTTGAAGAGATTGAGTCAAGTAAACTCTATTATCTCGTATTACTCATAATTATTATCAATGTAACGCAGTCCGGCAGGAAATCGCAATAATTATAGGAATGTGAACATGAATATGCAGATCAAAGTGCAGAAAGAACATAGGCAGTTTGCTCGTTTGACTTTTCATTCGTTCTTTGGGACAGATAACGTGCGGCTTTCAACTACCACAGAAAGACCGTTTATTTGTGTATTTTATTGATTTGTTTCTTTTTTTTCGATAGGATTTTTGTTGTTTTTTGGTCAACATATGTGCAGACCTGCTAGTGCCTGAACCCCCTTCGTGTGTATACGCACGCATAAGATTAAATACGCACGTTAAAGATCCTGTAATCCATTTAAGCGTTCGGTGGGTTATGGAAACAAGAACATACCCAGCATACCCCCCACCCCCACCCCCCCGCCCCCCACCCCCGAAAACGGTGAATGGCTGCCTACATGGCGGGGTAAATAAGCCAAACGGTCATACACGTAAAATTTTACATCTCTGTCTGAGTATGTACATGTGTGTGAGTGTGTGTGTGCATGAAATCTGATTGAATAACACAGGAAACGAATCATGAGCGCCCAATGGCAGCCGTCAGTCGGCTCTACCTTGGTAGGCAGCCTGTTGTGCAAATGACCCCGTGTTTGTAAAGTGCTAAGAGCTTGGTCTCCGACCGAGAATAGGCGCTATATAAGTATCCATATCAATCAATCAATCATAGGTAATATAAGATCATAAACCGTCCGTGCGTGGACCACAGTAACTAATAGGAGACAAATACACTGCAACAAAGTCTAGTGCTGGTGGTCAAGTACAGCAAGAAGAGGGGATAAAATAATAATAATAATAATAATAATAATAATAATAATAATGGTATTCATATAGCGCTGAATCTTGTGCAGAGACAAATCAAAGCACTTTCGCACCAGTCATTCACATGCATATGCATAACTCTAAAACTGGAGAAACTGAAGACAAGGAAGAGGCAGGGAAGGGAGGCTATTTATTTTGGGAAGAGGTGGGTTTTAAGGCCAGACTTGTGAAAGAGCTGAGTGTTGGAAACTTGACGAAGCGAAAGAGGAAGTTCATTCGAATTGCAAAGTCCAGAAACAGAGAAAGAACGGCGGCCAACATGACCGTTTGGATAAACGGATTGTCAGTGAGAAGGTGTGTGGAGAGATGCCAAGAGATGGATGCACACCAGCCACATTGTATAGTGAAGTGATCAGCGTCAAGGACCATGCACACCAGCCACATTGTATAGTGAAGTGATCAGAACCACCGACATGGTGTTTGCTGCAAGGCAGCTGCAAGAGAAATGTCAGGAGCAAAATGTTGATCTGTTCTCCACCTATGTCGACCTCACTAAGGCCTTCGACACCGTGAGTAGAGAGGGACTGTGGAAGATCATGGCCAAGTACGGATGCCCTCGGAAATTTATTTCCTTGGTCAGCCAATTCCATGAAGGCATGCAGGCTCGAGTCCAGGACAATGGCGAAACATCTGCTCCTTTTGCTGTCACAAATGGTGTCAAGCAAGGCTGCGTCCTGGCTCCAACGCTGTTCAGCCTCATGTTCTCTGCAATGCTTACTGATGCCTTCAGAGATGGCGATGTTGGAATCGGCCTAAAGTACCGAACAGATGGCAAGCTGTTTAACCTCAGAAGGCTTCAAGCAAAAACGAAGGTCATGACAGACATCATCAGAGACTTTTTGTTTGCTGATGATTGTGCCCTCAACGCTGGATCTGAAGCTGACATGCAACTCAGCGTCGACAAGTTTGCCACTGCCAGCAGGAACTTCGGCCTTACCATCAGCACGAGGAAAACTGAAGTTCTCCATCAGCCAGCCCCAGGGAAACCCTACGTTGAGCCCAACATCACAGTCAACGGTCAGAGACTCAGTGCGGTGGAGCGGTTCACATACCTTAGCAGCACACTGTCACGAAATGTGACAATCGACGATGAAGTGAACGTCAGGATTGCAAGAGCAAGCGCAACTTTTGGTAGACTCAATGCAAATGTCTGGAACAGAAGAGGCATTAGTCTTGAGACCAAGCTAAAGGTCTACAGAGCAGTAGTTCTCCCCACACTACTGTACGCCTGCGAAACTTGGACAGTGTACCAACGACATGCCAAGAAGCTGAACCACTTCCACACAACATGCCTCAGGAAGCTACTGAACATCAAGTGGCAAGACAGGACCCCAGACACAGAGGTGCTCGCAAAAGCCACCCTTCCCAGCATCTTCACCATCCTGAAGAAGTCCCAGCTTCGCTGGGCTGGACACGTGGCGCGCATGCCAGACCATCGGCTGCCCAAAAGGCTCTTCTATGGCGAGCTGCAACAAGGGAAGAGATCACACGGAGGTCAGAAGAAGCGCTTCAGAGATACTCTGAAAGTCTCTCTTAAAGCGTTTGATATCAACCCTGACTCCTGGGAGGAATCTGCAGTGGACCGTGACAAATGGCGCGCTGCTGTGCACAAAGGCGCCAAGTTGTGCGAGGCCAACAGGACTGCTGCAGCTGTTGAGAAGAGGCAGGCCAGAAAGTCACGGGCAAACAAGCTCCCTGACAATGGTATGCCTGTCTTTGTCTGCCCCAACTGTCAGCGAACATTTCGTGCGCAGATTGGACTATTCAGCCATCTGCGCATTCACAGATAGATTCATGAGCATCCTCCCCTCCACCCCACCACCACCCTCCCCCATCCCCCAGCTGGATGACAACGATGGTCATCATCGATCTCGATGGACACACCACCACCATAGTGAAGTTATCAGCGGCAAGGACCATGCACACCAGCCACATTGTATAGTGAAGTCATCAGCGTCAAGGACCATGCACACCAGCCACATTGTATAGTGAAGTGATCAGCGGCAAGGACCATGCACACCAGCCACATTGTATAGTGAAGTCATCAGCGGCAAGGACCATGCACACCAGCCACATTGTATAGTGAAGTCATCAGCGTCAAGGACCATGCACACCAGCCACATTGTATAGTGAAGTCATCAGCGTCAAGGACCATGCACACCAGCCACATTGTATAGTGAAGTGATCAGCGGCAAGGACCATGCACACCAGCCACATTGTATAGTGAAGTCATCAGCGGCAAGGACCATGCACACCAGCCACATTGTATAGTGAAGTGATCAGCGGCAAGGACCATGCACACCAGCCACATTGTATAGTGAAGTCATCAGCGGCAAGGACCATGCACACCAGCCACATTGTATAGTGAAGTCATCAGCAGCAAGGACCATGCACACCAGCCACATTGTACAGTGAAGTGATCAGCGTCAAGGACCATGCACACCAGCCACATTGTATAGTGAAGTCATCAGCGTCAAGGACCATGCACACCAGCCACATTGTATAGTGAAGTCATCAGCGTCAAGGACCACGCACACCAGCCACATTGTATAGTGAAGTCATCAGCGTCAAGGACCACGCACACCAGCCACATTGTATAGTGAAGTGATGAGCAGCAAGGACCATGCACACCAGCCACATTGTATAGTGAAGTCATCAGCGTCAAGGACCACGCACACCAGCCACATTGTATAGTGAAGTGATCAGCGTCAAGGACCATGCACACCAGCCACATTGTATAGTGAAGTCATCAGCGTCAAGGACCATGCACACCAGCCACATTGTACAGTGAAGTGATCAGCGTCAAGGACCATGCACACCAGCCACATTGTATAGTGAAGTCATCAGCGTCAAGGACCACGCACACCAGCCACATTGTATAGTGAAGTCATCAGCGGCAAGGACCATGCACACCAGCCACATTGTATAGTGAAGTCATCAGCGTCAAGGACCACGCACACCAGCCACATTGTATAGTGAAGTGATCAGCGTCAAGGACCATGCACACCAGCCACATTGTATAGTGAAGTGATCAGCGGCAAGGACCATGCACACCAGCCACA
>NC_134886.1:44467248-44472248 GCF_041734735.1 Babylonia areolata
TATCATTATTGTCGTTGTTGTTGTTGTCTTCGTCATCAATAGTATTAGTAGTATTAGCAGTAGCAGCAGCAGCAACAACAACAACAGCATTAGTAGTAGTTGTAGGAGGAGGAGGAGTGTCATAATAATCATAGTGATTATCATCATCATCATCATCATCATCATCATCATCATCATTATTTCGCTAGTCCCTTGGCTTTCAAGGCGTGGTGTGTTCCTTACTGTCAACCTGTCCTAGTTTGTATCATCGCTTTCGTTCCATTATTCCTAATCGCCTTTCTGCAGCCGAATACAAGACAAACTTCATCTTGCCTGAAGACAAGTTACCCATGACATGGTAGGTACCCGCGGATACAGTTTACCTTGAATGTTAATCAAGTTAACTACGTATTCAAGACACGCGCGGTGCACTCAGGTAGCTAAACCATAGTCTTTTATTTTAAAAATAATAATAATAATCTTGGCGATTCCCTTCTGTGCTTGCTCTTTTACTTCTCACTGCACTGCAGTTCAGAGCATTGTGGAGAGGGTTAGCAAAACACGGGGTATCCGCAAAACACGGGGTATCCGCAAAACACGGGGTATCCGCAAAGCACGTCTATTTTTCCTCAAAAGAAAAAACAACGTTACAAAAGGATCCGCCATGTTTACCTGTGCTTCGTGGGCAGTCACCTTGACAGGCAGTGAGGGCAAATTTGCCTCTGGGTCTGAAGACCCGCGGGTAGACTGGAGTTCCTGAATACCGGACACTGCTTACCATGTGGCAGTTTGCCTTGCCTAAGGTACATTTTTGCCAGCAGGTACACATTTATCAGCAGGCACGATGGTCTCTTGAACACGGCACCTGTTTGCTAGGCTTGCATTTCACCTTTCGCCTTTCATCACCTCGAGGATTGCCCTGTGTTGTTGCTTCTTGATCGGTTACGTCTACAGGTTGCCCTCTGCTTTTTGTGTTCTTGTCTCCTTTTCGTATTCTGTAGTTTTCTCTTATTTCTTTTCTTTTCTTTTTTTTCATTTTTTAATTTTTTTTTCTATTTTGAGCAGTCTTTTTTGTTGTTGTGTGTATTACGTGTTTGCTCTTTTCGTGTTTTTTTGTTGTTGTTGTTGTTGTTGTTTTTTGTTTTGTTTTGTTTTGTTTTGTTTTGTTTGTTTTTTTTTGGGGGGGAGGGGGGAGCGATGGCGTGGGTGTGTGAAAGGTTTATTTTTATTATCATTATTTTGTTTATTCCTCCTTTCATCCTTACTGTTCTTTACTTTAAGGATTCTGCTTAACTTCTTCCGAGTTTTCCCTGGAGTAATTACACCATCATCGTCTTCTGTTTTCTTTCTTTCTTTTTTTTTTTAACATACCCCACCCCCTCTCCCCCTCCTTTCTTTATGGACATCTTCCCTCTAACTGGCATTATCTCCACACTCCCCCTCCCCCCCTTTCCTAATTACCTTCCCTCCGGATTATTTCGCTCATTTGTTCTTCTCGAAGCTTTCTCATCTCTGTGCCTTTTCTTGGGTCTGTTTGTTCTGCCCTTGCTTTGTTTGTGTGCTAATCCTTTGTTCTCTTCTTTCGCTTGATTGATTTGTTGCTTCCTTGCTTTTTGGCCCTCTACAGTCGTTGAGGATATCTCCTCCTCAAGTTTATTTTCCTGTAGTTCTCTCTCCACATCTCCACCCACGCCCCCCGCCCTCAGCATCCCTATACTCCTGACAGTAATCATCTTGGGATTTTGATCAAGAGTACCTTTCAGTCCCCTGTGGGTGAAATCATCCCTCGTTATTGGCCCGTTACAGGTGATGTGTGGTGTTTGTCCACTCGCAGATTTCAATAGAAATTTCATAACTATCATTTTATACAAAATTCTGTTGTGTGGTTTGGGTTTTTTTGTTTGTTTGTTTGTTTGTTGTTTGTTTTTGTTTTTTGTTTTTTGTTCAGTTCATGGTCATGCTAGGTTTTGATAAATGTATTTTAATACCTAGAATGATAATAATAATAATAGTAATAATAATTATAATCATCATCGTCATCATCATCATCGTCATCATCATAACAACAACAATAATGATGGTAATAATAATGATGATGATGATGATAATGATAATAGTCCGAGGTATCTGCCGAACTATGGGATGCTGCTATTCCAGTGCTAATCAAATGAGAATGCTTCGCTTCATCTGACAGTCAGCAGCAAAGTAGCAAGCTCGATGAGCGAGCATTCCATGGCGCGAAACAGCTGTCTCTTGCTGTGCGATATCACCTCCCCTTCGGAGGAACCAAATGGCTTTAACATGAGCATTCGCTGAGGAATGTTTAATTAAACTCAGGCCTCAACCTCTTCGGCTCCATCCACCTACACCAGTGCGTCATGTTTATTTCTAATGTTCTTTTTTTTCTCCTTCTTTTTTTTTTTGTTTATTTTTTGTTAAGAACTAAGACTGATTTCTACGCCTTTTTCCTTTGATGATTATTTTGAATGACATTGGGCATTCATTTTTGTAATGAGATCTACCTCTCTAGCATAGTGTCCAAGAGCGCTAACGAAATCAATGCAGAGGGCAGGGGAAGGGGCGGGGGGTATGAGTACAAACATTAACACCACAGAGCACTATAATGAAGACTTAACAAGACAAATCAAATGTGTCAGTGAATGAGCACACACACACACACACACACACACACACACACACACACACACACACACACACACACACACACACACACACACCTTGACAACCATGAAAGCAGATTTGTGCAGATATGTTTTGAGAGAAGATCTGAACTGAGGTGGTGGTGTTGGGTTGTTTTGTTTTTGTTTGTTTGTTTGTTTGTTTTGTTGTTGTTTTGTTTTGGTTTGTTTTCTAGGAGGGGCGGTTCAGCATGACCATTTTGGTAGGAAAGTGTATTCCAGGTCACAGGACCAAGATATATTATAAAGGCACGCTTATGGAAAAAAACGAAGGTATATAAAGGCACGCTTATGGAAAAACGAAGGTATATAAACGCACGCTTATGGGAAAAAACGAAGGTATATAAAGGCACGCTTATGGAAAAAAAACGAAGGTATATAAAGGCACGCTTATGGAAAAAAACGAAGGTATATAAAGGCACGCTTATGGAAAAACGAAGGTATATAAAGGCACGCTTATGGGAAAAAACGAAGGTATGTAAAGGCACGCTTATGGAAAAAAAAACGAAGGTATATAAAGGCACGCTTATGGAAAAAAAACGAAGGTATATAAAGGCACGCTTATGGAAAAAAAAACGAAGGTATGTAAAGGCACGCTTATGGAAAAACGAAGGTATATAAAGGCACGCTTATGGAAAAAAACGAAGGTATGTAAGGGCACGCTTATGGAAAAACGAGCACAAGTGAAGAGGTGAATAGTGGAGGAAAACCGAGAAGCGAAAATGAATTCTTCATGTGAATAAAACTTTGACATGGTAGCATAAAATCTTCCTAACAGAAAGAAGAGATAACGCGGACAGCTTACTGGGGAACATCGAATTTACTTTCATCAAAATGCTCGTTCCATAAAGAGGCTGCTTTAGCCAGAAGTCGGAGGGGCGGAAGGGGTTGGGGGACGGGGTGGGGAGTGGGGGCTGGGGGGGCATATTCCAGGATTCTGAACAGTCCCGCCCGACTCCAGAAAACTGTTGATTTTAACGGTTTCTCTTGACCTTGCTTGGACATGTATTTCATAGCAAAAGATTTTTTTCAAAGAAACGTTTAAGGACGTGACTATCTAGAAATAAGCGTCTTTTGCATATCTGTTTGTTTTGCCAGGAACAACCCTTTTGAAGTCGTGGGTTCTCTTGAGTGTGCTGTTGTTTGCATTCTGCACACACACACACACACACACACACACACACACACACACACACACACACACACACACACACACACACACACACACACACATACACACACGCACGCACGCACGCACGCACGCACCCCCCCCCCCCACACACACACACACACACACACGCTTCCTTGACTTCCACTGCATGCTATATTCGGGACTTCATTTTACCGTCTCACCCACCTACATGACTAGCGCCAGGACCACACCCACACAGGGTTTAGTGGGCGGTGGGGGGGAGAAAATACTAACTAGCGATTGTGGGATTCGACACCCCACTCTCAGGTTCTCTCCTTCCTTTGCGGACGAGTTACCACCAGGCCGCACCACTCCACGAGTCACGGGACAAACACACCAGTACTCCCAACCCATACAGCAATGCTCCCAAACCATACAGCAATGCTCCCAAACCATACAGCAGTACTCCCAAACCATACAGCAATGCTCCCAAACCATACAGCAGTACTCCCAAACCATACAGCAATACTCCCAAACCATACAGCAATACTCCTAACAGCAATACTTCTAAACCACACACACACACACACACACACACACACACACACACACACACAACACACACACACACACACACACACGCACACACACACACACACACACACACACACACACACACACAACACACACACACACACACACTCCTTCCTTTGCGGACGAGTTACCACCAGGCCGCACCACTCCACGAGTCACGGGACAAACACACCAGTACTCCCAAACCATACAGCAATACTCCCAACACCAATACTCCCAAACCATACAGCAATGCTCCCAAACCATACAGCAGTACTCCCAAACCATACAGCAGTACTCCCAAACCATACAGCAATGCTCCCAACAGCAATACTCTCAAAACATAAAGCAATGCTCCCAACAGCAATACTCCCAAAACATACAGCAATACTCCCAAACCATACACCAATACTCCTAAAACATACAGCAACACTCCCAAACCCAACAGCAATGCACCCAAACCATACAGCAATACTCCACAAACCATACAGAAATACTTCCAAACCCTACAGTAATACTCCCAAAACATATAGCAATATTCCCAACAGCAATACTCCCAAACCATACAGCAATGCTCCCAACAGCAATACTCCCAAACCATACAGCAATACTCCCAA
>NC_134886.1:44474748-44492248 GCF_041734735.1 Babylonia areolata
ATTCATCTGCTCTGTAAATTTGCATTTCATATGTCTCCACTGTGTGTCAATCAGATTTTTTCTTTGGCTCCTTTTCAAATAATGGGGAGAACTTACAAAACTACACATAATGTTGAGCCGAGTACAGAGTGTTTCATCTTTACAGAAATTAAACATGCCACTGTTCGTGATACTCAAAGGTAGGCTCTAAAGGCCAGATTAACGCATTGGTTTGTGCGAAAATTAGGCATTCATTTGTTCTTTTTTTCTCTCTCACAGTAAATGCAGCGGTGCAGTGAATATGAATCAGTCTGTAAGCTTTGATACCTCATTGAAACTGAAACCAAAAATTGTAATCCCCAGACAGACTTGCTATCTATGATAGATCACTCTTTGTGCACTCGGGTTTTTGTTTGTTTGTTTGTTGTTGTTGTTGTTTGTTTGTTTTGTTTTATTGCTGTTGGCGTTGCTGGTGTCTTGTTGTTTCTGTTACGAAACAGGCCCAGAAATACTTCCATGGAGTTAATTTAAGGGGTGGGATGGGGGGGGGGGCAGAGAAGAAAGCATTACACCGGTCAGGCAAGCACGCCATGTCAGTGACCCCACAGCAGAAGTCAGACGTCGGCAATCTGACCCCGCATCACTGCCAGCCTCACTGACCTCAAAGGTCAACGCAGGTCATGGTGCACATGTTTCACGTGCGTTGTGTTGTGTTGCGTTGCGCTGCGTTGTGTTGTGTTGTGTTGCGTTGCGCTGCGTTGTGTTGTGTTGTGTTGTGTTGTGTTGCATTGTGCTGTGCTGTATTGCTTTGTATTGTACTGTATTGCTGTGCTGTGCCTTATTGTATTGTATTGTATTGTATTTCTCTGTGTGAAATTCGGGCTCCTGTCCCCCTTGAAAGAACGCGTCACCAAAAGGAAGCACCATTCTTACCTTCTTCTTCTCCTCCTCCTCCTCCTCCTCCTCCTTCTTCTTCTTCTCCTCCTCCTCCTCCTCCTCCTCCTCCTTCTTCTTCTTCATCTTCATCTCCTCCTCCTCCTCCTCCTCCTTCTTCTTCTTCTTCTTCTTCTTCTTCTTCTTCTTCTTCTTCTTCTTCTCCTCCTCCTCCTCCTCCTGTTGTTTTTTGGTGGTTTTTTTTTCTTTTTTGCGTTCACGTTGTTCACATGAATATAGAAAATATATACAGAAGAGAAGTAAATATGCATCATGATTACGTCAATTGTGCATTCAACATTTTATCTGAGCGCTGCAAACTGCAAACTAATTACATGTCCTTATTTGATTTATAACAGTAAAGGCATGTGATTGTATATAAAGATCCGAAGAAGGATGCTAAACGCGTATGACTGTATAGTCTGGAGAAGGACATATTTAGATGTTATGAAAAAGAAGGCTACGCGTACTTTCCCTGGGGTATTAGCTGTCACTTTCTGGGCCTGGGATATGATTAGGGGTGGGGGGTGGGGTTTGTGGTGAGTAGATGATAAGAATAAGGTAATGTTCAGTTGGATAAAGAGATTGTGTGTGTGTGTGTGTGTGTGTGTGTGTGTGTGTGTGTGTGTGTGTGCGTGTGTCTGTCTGTCTGTCTGTCTGTGTGGGTGGGTGTATGTATGTCTGTGTGGGTAGGTGTGGGTGTGTGTGTCTTCGTTTAAAGTCTGTCTACAATTGAGATTTTAAGCACACGCGCGCTGCTTGGTGTGTGTTGTGTGCATGGTGTGCATGAGAGAGAGGGGGGGAGAGAGAGAGGGAAAGAGAGAGGTCATATGTGTATGTAGATGCACATAGATGTATAATTATATGTATGCATGTCGGTAGGTAGATCTGTTTCTTTTATTGCGTGTGACGTGCCTTATGCTACCCCACGAGAAAAAAAAAAACAGCAACAAAAAAACGATCTGGTCTTGCACAACGAAGCATAACACAGATATGGAAAGGGCAGGCAGCAGTAATACCAACAGCAGCAGCAAAATTGTCCCCTGCCAAAAATGTCACCTGTGGCGATTTAGCAGGCCTTGCTCCTAAAATTAGTGTCGTCAAAAACGTTGTTGTCTTTGTCTCCGGCGACATTTTTTCTCTCTTCTCTCTTTCCCAAATCGTCACCAGTGATGACTGATGCTTTAACAAATTTATTTACTTGCGGCGGGTGATGTGATGGCTTATTCTCATACCTACATACCTGCATACATATATACATACATGCATACATACATGCATACATATATACATACATAACCCTGCAAACAGAAACACACACACACACACACACACACACACACACACACACACACACATTTACTAACTCACTCACTCATACACTTATTCACAAGCACTGACACTCACAGAGACAGACAGACAGACAGACTGACTGACTGACTGAGATAGGTAAGATCGGTACATAAAAGAAATCAACTCAATATGTGTAATTCCTTCGAGATTAGTGTTGCAACCAGTAAATCGTTGTAAACGGTCACAAATCGAAAATGGCATTTTCGCGACAATTTGGAGAAAACTGCGGTGGGGGGGGGGGGGGGAGGATAATGTCGTCGGCGACAAAAGTTCTGGCAGGCGACATTTTTTTTTTTTTTTTTGGGGGGGGGGGGGGGGTAGGGCGGGGGAAGAATCTCTCGTCGGACCGACGGATGAGTAGGCAGGCAGGCTTATCTGTCGGTGTGTGTCCTCATATGGGAGAAGAGGCCGATCCTGGATGCGCAACACTTCCCACAGGAAGGCTAGCTCGTCGTTCCGACAATTTGTCTGGTTTTCCTGACCAGCACAGGTGACTTTTTTTTAGTGAAGAGGAGTTGTGCAGTCCCTTCCCCACTCTCTCGCCTACCGACGCTCACAGTCCCACAGGTGCAGATACTGCCACGTGTAGGACGGCCTCGGCAGGTGCAGGTTTTTTTTCTTCGGAGTTCTGTCTCCTCGGAGGACTTCCAGCCAAGGATAAGAGCTCCCCCTGCCCTTTGGTCATCCTCTTCCGCCTTCACAGCCGTTGGGAAAGGTTTCCTCCTCCGCCTGGTCCGTCGCTGGGAGACATCACATGCGGCAGGTAGTACTGGGTTACATGGTACCAGTAACAAGGGCTATGCCCCTGACCTGAGGGGGTAGGGGGGTGGGGGGTAGGCAGTAACTAACAACAAGGAGAGGAGTGAGTGGGTAAGTGCCTGAGAGGAGGACTGCCACCATCACCTAATGGCCTGCCAGCCTACCGTGCCACGCAGTCCCTTGCCCAGTTAGTTAAGGGGCCAACCGCCACCCTCCCTCCAGTCCCCCTCCCCCCCCCCCCCCCACCACCACCACCTCCAGTCCCCACCCCACTCACACTTCACCCCCCCACCCCCCCCCCACCCCCACCCCCCCCCACACACACACACCTATCCCTCTCCTCTAACCCTCACCCATGGTGCAGAAACAGGCATGCCTGTAAGTAATTAACAGTCCTTTTTACCTCCCCCCCCCCCTCCCCCCCACCCCCCACCCCCTCTCCTCCTCGCTCTCCCTTTCTTTTCTCCTGTCTGTTCGGTCAGCATCCTCCCTCACTGCATTTTTTTTTTTTTTTTTTTTTTACTCTTCCTCTTGACTCCTCTTCTTCTTTCTGCTGTCCACTGCTCCTCGTGCCTGTTGTCCCCGGTGTTATTCATTCATCTATAGCGTAATTGTACTGTACATCAATATATCTTATACTTATGTTTGTACACGCGTGTGCAGTTTTGATGTTGCTGTTGTGAATTTGACTCTTACTTCTTTTTTTCTTTTTTCTCTTTTTTTTTTTTTCTTTTTTTTTTCTTTTCTTTTCTTTTTTTTTTCTTTTCTTTTCTTTTGTCTTCTTTGTTTTTCTCTTCATCATTGATTTTCTTGGCCAGAGGGCTTGATGTAAACAAGCACATTGTGCTAACTCCTCTTAAAACAAAATTTCGTTCGTTCGTTCAATCGTTCGTTCGTTCGTTCGTTCGTTCTCCCTCTCTCCTCTCTTCCCTCCTCACCCCCTCTCTCCACCCCCTGAGTTATAATGCTAGTCTCTGTACATGTAAGATCAAAAACACAGGGTTGCCGTGTCTTTTTCACCTGGTGTCGTTTCTCCTCCTCCTTGTCTGTCCACGATGCTTGTGTTGGACACTAAGGCTACGTTCACACATTAAGCATAGCCTGTTTGTTGCTTACAGCCTGTAGCCGTCAGCCTGACACAAGTAACTCTCCAGTCAGACAGGACCAGTTGCTGTCAGTTTCGGCGCTCTCCAGAATAAAGAAACTAATATAAGTATCATTGAAGAGTTCCGTCCCTTGGATCAGCCATCCGTTTCATTTGCGTGCACTCGACAAAATGAATCAAAAAGCTGGCTGGAGATGGCTGGTGGCCAGTGTGACCACACTTACTGCTGGTATACATGGCAGAAAGGAGTAAAATGACGCGTGAACAATCCTCGACCAGCTGCTGTCGGCAACTGGCTGGGTTAAGTGCGAATGCAGTCTGAGTCGGGTTAAGTGCGAATGCAGTCTGAGTCGGGTTAAGTGCGAATGCAGTCTGAGTCGGGTTAAGTGCGAATGCAGTCTAAGTCTCATTGACCTATTGTTTTGGGAGGGGGGAAGGGGGGGGGGCGTTGTTTGTTTGTTGCATTTTTTGTTTTTCTTGTTGTTGGTTTGTTGTGTTTTTTTTGGGGGGGGGGTTGTTTGTTTTGGTTTTGTTTTGTTTTTTGTTTGTTTGTTTGTTGTTGTTTTTGTTGGGGGTTTTTGTTGTTGTTTTTTGGCGGGTGTTGTTTGTTGTTGTTGGGTTTTGTTTTGTTTTTGTTTTGTTTTGTTTTTTGGGGGGATGTTTTTTTGTTTGTTTTTTGTTTGTTTGTTTTGGTTTTTGTTTTTGTTTTGTTTTTTTGCTTTGTTTCTTTTTTTTTGCGCTGAATTGTTTGGGATTTTGTTGTTGTTGCTGCTGTTCTTGTTGACGCTACGTAATGGCACGACGAAAGGGATGAAAGCAAAAGTGAATCTTATATGTTAAGTCTTTACTGTCCAGCGTAACGCGAAAACAAAACGAAGTAAGGCAAAACAAAAACTGGACATTCCTTGGGACCTGCGTTACTGTCTATCATTGATTAATCTGATAAAACATAAAGTATCGTGTGTACATGTGGGTCTGATATTGACTTGATGTTAAACTATCTGAACTTTATTGTTATGCCAGTCACCAGTACTCACCAAGGTTACCTCTGTCTCTGTCTCTCTGTCTCTGTGTGTGTGTCTCTCTCCTCTCTCTCTCTCTCTCTCTCTCTCTCTCTCTCGTTGCTCTTTATAATGGATGTTTACACAGAAGTCTCCCTCTCCCCCCTATTGTCACGGGCAGAAAGGCCTAAACAATAGACCATCCAGACTTCAAACTCTCTCTCTCCCTCTCTCTCTCTCTCTCTCTCTCTCTCTCTCTCTCTCTCTCTCGTTGTTCTTTATAATGGATGGTAACACAGAAGTCTCCCTTTACCCTTACCCCTATTGTCACGGGCAGAAAGGCCTAAACAATAGACCACCCAGACTTCAAACTCTCTCTCTTCTTCT
Organism: Babylonia areolata; assembly: GCF_041734735.1. Taxonomy (NCBI): domain Eukaryota; kingdom Metazoa; phylum Mollusca; class Gastropoda; order Neogastropoda; family Buccinidae; genus Babylonia; species Babylonia areolata. The sequence goes on from NC_134886.1 coordinate 44,480,266, forward strand.
TCTTCTTCTTCTTCTTCTTCTTCTTCTTCTTCTTCATCTTCTTCTTCTCCTCCTCCTCCTCCTTCTCCTTCTTCTCCTTCTTCCCATTTCATCTGTTTTGCACCATTTTGTTCTGATTAGTACCTACTATGTCACTCGAGCCTTTCAGCTAATGACATTTAAACATTTCAGTATTCAGTATTCAGTATTCAGGGTTCAGGGTTCAGGGTTCAGGGTTCTCTCCGTCGTCTTCTTCTTCTTCTTCTTTTTCTTCTTTCTTTCTTTCTTTCTTTCTTTCTTTCTTTCTTTCTGACTAGATTAATGATCATTCATTTAAATCTTTTCTACCAGCTTGCTGGCTACCAACAATGATCCAGCTGATCCAGATATCACAGATTCAGTGTGTGTGTGTGTGTGTGTGTGTGTGTGTGTGTGTGTGTGTGTGTGTGTGTGTGTGTGTGTGTGTGTGTGTGTGTGTGTGTGATTTAATGAGCAGTTAATGCAAGCAAATACGTTTACGAGTCGGTGGAAATATACACAACAGACAGGGTGTGCCAAATTCAAATGCTACAATTACAATAATTATCTTTCCTCCCTCATGCTCTTCAACTGGTTAAAAATAAATCTTGCACCATTTGACTTTCCGGAAATAGAATGTTTGAAAAGGTTTGGATTCAGAGTCATTAGTTTACAATTCATTCAGACCAAACAAATCTTTCCCCTTGATATTACATCGTGTAACCAACATAAAGAAATAGATACATTTAAATCAGCCATACCTTTTGACTTGACTAAGTTTAAATGGTTGATGCAAACATTAAACTAGAGTTTCGGGCAATATTACGGGAGGTTGGTGGCATTAATATGCTTGATTCAATGATGAAAGGCTGTCTGCAACAATTACATCAATCGATAATTATTTTCTCAGATGAATCTTAATGATACATACTTTAAGTGCCTGTATAATTATATTCGGCACCCAGTGACGTTTCCGGTTTGCAACAAGCAAACGTAAAGTATACATCAACAAGACTGATTTCAGAAAATATTAGTTTATCTAATTGTTGTGACACATCAGAAAAATGCAAATACTGAGGTTTGAACCTGGGGATCGAAATGGCGTCAGTGTAGCAACAACCCCGTTCCCCTCACCCCCCTCTCACCCCCACGTTTTGGTATTCAGACAAGAGAGTACGGAATACGTGATACAAGATGCAAGAATACTATATCATCTGTAATAGAGAAAAAATTATTGACTCGTTTGCTGAGAAAAAGGGTAACATATTCGACAGAACAACACAAAGTCCAACCACCCTCCCACCTTCCAACAGGAACAACCCATTCATAGCATTGCATCCTCAACACAACAAAGGCCATATGATATAACCCATGTTATGCTGTGCCCAGTGATCTAGACTGCATAAAATAGAAGGCAAAAGGTGATAGTTATATTGTTTATGGAATGATAAAATGCAAAATACAAGACACACAATACCAATAAAAGATTCGAGTTGATAATCAAAATGGTGAGTTTTTCGCGCTTGTTTTTTTTTAGTTGTTGTTGTTGTTGTTGTTGTTTTTCTTCTTCTTCTTCTTCTTCTTCTTTTGTAAGTGTGGGTTGTTTCGTTGTTTGTTTCTTGTTGTTTTTGTTTTGTTGTTGTTGCTGCTGTTGTTTCTTCAATCCAGATTCCAAAACGGTATTTTTTCGCTCCGTTTTTGGCATATTTATGACCACTTGGTATTCCTATACAAATCTGATCACGGATAATAAAGTAGCTGTCTGCAAAAGGTCGCAGGTCCCCTAAATTACCAAGAATGTAGCCGACCTTTATGTCACTCGGAAATGGAAACTTCCGAACATACAAATAACACCTTTGAATAAAAAAAAAATTTTAAAGACTAAAAAAAAAAAGACAATGACTATTTGATGCCTTGTAGCAATTCGATTGACTTACCCAAAATATTTGTTTCCAGTATGTTTGGAATAAAGTGCACGCACTGAAACTGATTTGACAAATAATTTCACATCCTTATCAAAGCAATGGAGATCACTTTTGCAACGTTGTACGTTGCTGCTACCTAATGCTTGAATTATCTTGTATTCGCTTGCATTAATACATACATACATACATACATACATACATACATACATACATACATACATACATACATACATACATACGTACATACATACATACATACGTACGTACGTACGTACATGAAAAGCAGCTTGTCTCCTGATTTTCGACAAGGGGGGAAAATGCTCACACTCGCAAATTCATGCATGCGCGTGCTCGCATGCATGCACACAATTACAATCTGCTGCAAAGCAGGCTTGAAAATCAATACCTGACCTAGGTTTTAAAGTGCGCACGCGCGTGCGTGCGTATATGTGTATTTGTGCGTGCGTGTGTGTGTGCGCGAGCGCGCACACGTGCGTATGTATGCGTGAGTGCGTGGATGTGGATGTGTGGGTGCGAGTGTGTGTGTGTGTGTGTGTGTGTGTGTGTGTGTGTGTGTGTGTGTGTGTGTGTGTGTGTGTGTGTGTGTTTAAGGATTTTTCGAACAGCACAATTATCATATTGCTTGCAATTCCCAAGACACTGCCGCTAAGGAAGACTCACACATGACCTGCATCTCTTTATTTCTCTCCCCTTCACCGCCCTCCCCACCCACACTCCCATCCCTTCTCCACCTCTCTCTCTCTCTCTCTCTCTCTCTCTCTCTCTCTTTCTCTCTCTTTCTCTTTCTTTTATGAATAATTATATAAATATCATTCGATTACAATTATGTGTTTTCCCCCTTCAGACAGAAGCTAGGGCCTAATCTGAATAGAATATATGCATTCGCATTCGCGTTTGCATTCACACACTCTCTCTCTCTCTCTCTCTCTCTCTCTCTCTCTCTCTCTCTCCTCTCTCTCTCTCTCATGACAGTTGCAAACATTCATTCCACTATATTTTTTAGATCATCTGGGATCTCTCTCTCTCTCTCTCTCTCTCTCTCTCTCTCTCTCTCTCTCTCTCTCTGCTTGTGCGTACGAGCGTGTACGCGCGCGTGTGTGTGTGTGTGTGATTCATACACAAAAAACAAATACATATTTCTTTGGATTCCATCCAGCAGTTTCTGTGGCGTTGACAACGACTTGTTTTGTCAAAACATTCAAAGCTCATCGCTTTGAAACTGCAAAGTACAGCAATTTCTTTGCTTTAATTTAAGCAACAGGTCTGCCAAGGTTCTACCACTACTACTACTACTACTACCACAACTTTTTCTTCTTCTGATAATGATAATGATAATGATGATGATGAAGATAATAATAATAAGAACAAAAACAACAACAACAACGACAACAACAACAACGACAACACATTTACATAAAACTTTTCAACCTCTCAAAATGCTTTACAAGAACACATCAGTCAGTCACTAAGCACACACACACACACACACACACACACACACACACACACACACACACACACTTGTAAGGAATAGATGTGAATTGAAATTATCAACCGCCATAATATCAGTCATCATTCTTATGCTGATGACACTCAACTCCAGAAGAGTGATACCCCTGAAAAATTGTTGTCGCTCTTGCAAGAAACATCCAACTGCTTCCTGGACATTCAAAACTGGATGACTCGAAATAAGTTACAATTGAACGCGGACAAAACTGAAGCAATGATCATAGGAACTAAACAAAAACTGTCTTCCATCACAATTGACACAATCAAACTTGGCAGTACATCCATCCCTCTTTCCACGTCAGTCAGGAACCTCGGTGTTGTCCTTGACAATACACTGTCCATGCAAAAATTTATCAGTCAGACATGTCAGTCCTGCTACTGTCAACTGCGACGCATCAGTGCCGTCCGGAAATATCTATCCACTGACGCAACATCTAGACTTGTCGTTTCTCTCATTCTCTCTCGCCTTGACTACTGTAACTCTTTATTGTCTGGTCTGCCTGCTTCATCCATTCAGCCCCTTCAGCGCATACAAAACTCTGCTGCCCGACTCGTCCTCAGAAAGAAAAGATCTGAGCACATCACTCCTCTTTTGCAACATCTCCACTGGCTCCCTGTCTCACACCGAATAAAGTACAAGATCAGCACTCTATGTTATAGATGCATTCACAAAACTGCCCCTTCCTATCTCTGCGGCTGCCTTCACCTCTACACTCCGTCTCGCTCACTACGATCGGCCTCGGATCCACTCTGTTTACGCATACCCAGATTCAAACACTCGACTATTGGCCGCCGTTCTTTCTCTGTTTCTGGACCTTGCGATTGGAATGAACTTCCTTTTTCGCTTCGTCAAGTCTCCACACTCAGCTCTTTCAAGTCTGGCCTTAAAACCCACCTCTTCCCAAAATAGCCTCCCTTGCCTGCCCTTCCTTGTCTTTAGTTTCTGCAGTATTAGAGTTATGCATGGGTGTGAATGACTGGTGCGAAAGCGCTTTGATTTGTCTCTGCACAAGATCCAGCGCTATATAAATACCATTATTATTATTATTATTATTATTCAAAGAATTAGAAATATGAAATAGAGTGCCTTGATTAATGAAGTGGAAACTGCTTGAAAAGGAATTTTTTTCTGATTTATTCTCAAGGATATGAGTGAGGACCTATGACGAACTGAAAAAAATGCAGTGAAAAATAATACAGGCTCAATGACAATGCAGTGTACGTGAATATGTATGTATAGGTATGTGATGTGTATTTAAGTGCATGCACGCATGTGTATTAATGATGTTTAACATGACTGTGTAAGAGAAGTATCATGTCTTCGTATGCTGCTTACTGGAGGGAATATGTTGATGTATATGATATTTCATACGTTTTTGGTGTGTGTGTGTGTGTTTTAGGGGTTCGTGTGTGTGTGTGTGTGTGTGTGTGTGTGTGTGTGTGTGTGTGTGTGTGTGTGTGTGTGTTGTTTTAATTCAATGTATTGATTGTGTGTTGTTGCTGTTGTTGTTTTATTCTTTTGCCTGACACACATTAGCGAATCAAAGCGTCCTAAATTCTACGATGATGTTAAGCATAACGCCTGTTACTTGTTCTAACATTGCAATGTTGTACAACATCTGATGAAAGTGTTTTCAACTTGACCGTGACCTTGAAAAAAGTGAATAAAAAAGGAGGAAAGGGCAATGAAGTCCAGGTTTATACAACTTTTTTAAAAATTATTTAAAAAATTTTTTTAAAACCCTCTCCGTCCTTCTCCTGAATTTCAGAACGCACGAGAAAACGTCATCAGCGGAAGAGCTGAGACAGTGTGAAGGGACACACTTGCTTTAGCAATTAAAAGGTCGAAAATACGCTCAGGTGCATTTCTATAAATCACATAGATATTTAAAAATATGCGCTATAGCAAGACGTCTTAATAGATTTTTTTTTCTAAGACACAGAGGCCTTGTATTGCGTTCTTTGCTTTAGCAAAAATTAAAAAAAAGAAAAGGCCAGTGTAATTATTTCTAAAGATGTGTACAATTCTGGGACTTATGTGCTTTAATGAATAGATTTTGGCAAATCTAACAAAATGTCGGAATTGGCCTGTGTGCGAAAGCTTAGCTTGAAAGAAATATAGGTATGCACTGAGGTCAGAAGATACCAAATTAAGCAAATTGTTACCGTGAAGTTTCCAGAAGATACAAAATTAAGCAAATTGTTACCGTGAAGTTTCCAGAAGATACCAAATTAAGCAAATTGTTACCGTGAAGTTTCCAGAAGATACAAAATTAAGCAAATTGTTACCGTGAAGTTTCCAGAAGATACCAAATTAAGCAAATTGTTACCGTGAAGTTTCCAGAAGATACAAAATTAAGCAAATTGTTACCGTGAAGTTTCCAGAAGATACAAAATTAAGCAAATTGTTACCGTGAAGTTTCCAGAAGATACAAAATTAAGCAAATTGTTACCGTGAAGTTTCCAGAAGATACAAAATTAAGCAAATTGTTACCGTGAAGTTTCCAGAAGATACAAAATTAAGCAAATTGTTACCGTGAAGTTTCCAGAAGATACCAAATTAAGCAAATTGTTACCGTGAAGTTTCCAGAAGATACCAAATTAAGCAAATTGTTACCGTGAAGTTTCCAGAAGATACCAAATTAAGCAAATTGTTACCGTGAAGTTTCCAGAAGATACCAAATTAAGCAAATTGTTACCGTGAAGTTTCCAGAAGATACCAAATTAAGCAAATTGTTACCGTGAAGTTTCCAGAAGATACCAAATTAAGCAAATTGTTACCGTGAAGTTTCCAGAAGATACCAAATTAAGCAAATTGTTACCGTGAAGTTTCCAGAAGATACAAAATTAAGCAAATTGTTACCGTGAAGTTTCCAGAAGATACAAAATTAAGCAAATTGTTACCGTGAAGTTTCCAGAAGATACAAAATTAAGCAAATTGTTACCGTGAAGTTTCCAGAAGATACAAAATTAAGCAAATTGTTACCGTGAAGTTTCCAGAAGATACAAAATTAAGCAAATTGTTACCGTGAAGTTTCCAGAAGATACAAAATTAAGCAAATTGTTACCGTGAAGTTTCCAGAAGATACAAAATTAAGCAAATTGTTACCGTGAAGTTTCCAGAAGATACCAAATTAAGCAAATTGTTACCGTGAAGTTTCCAGAAGATACAAAATTAAGCAAATTGTTACCGTGAAGTTTCCAGAAGATACAAAATTAAGCAAATTGTTACCGTGAAGTTTCCAGAAGATACAAAATTAAGCAAATTGTTACCGTGAAGTTTCCAGAAGATACCAAATTAAGCAAATTGTTACCGTGAAGTTTCCAGAAGATACAAAATTAAGCAAATTGTTACCGTGAAGTTTCCAGAAATACAAAATTAAGCAAATTGTTACCGTGAAGTTTCCAGAAGATACCAAATTAAGCAAATTGTTACCGTGAAGTTTCCAGAAGATACAAAATTAAGCAAATTGTTACCGTGAAGTTTCCAGAAGATACAAAATTAAGCAAATTGTTACCGTGAAGTTTCCAGAAGATACCAAATTAAGCAAATTGTTACCGTGAAGTTTCCAGAAGATACCAAATTAAGCAAATTGTTACCGTGAAGTTTCCAGAAGATACCAAATTAAGCAAATTGTTACCGTGAAGTTTCCAGAAGATACAAAATTAAGCAAATTGTTACCGTGAAGTTTCCAGAAGATACCAAATTAAGCAAATTGTTACCGTGAAGTTTCCAGAAGATACCAAATTAAGCAAATTGTTACCGTGAAGTTTCCAGAAGATACCAAATTAAGCAAATTGTTACCGTGAAGTTTCCAGAAGATACCAAATTAAGCAAATTGTTACCGTGAAGTTTCCAGAAGATACAAAATTAAGCAAATTGTTACCGTGAAGTTTCCAGAAGATACCAAATTAAGCAAATTGTTACCGTGAAGTTTCCAGAAGATACCAAATTAAGCAAATTGTTACCGTGAAGTTTCCAGAAGATACCAAATTAAGCAAATTGTTACCGTGAAGTTTCCAGAAGATACAAAATTAAGCAAATTGTTACCGTGAAGTTTCCAGAAGATACAAAATTAAGCAAATTGTTACCGTGAAGTTTCCAGAAGATACAAAATTAAGCAAATTGTTACCGTGAAGTTTCCAGAAGATACAAAATTAAGCAAATTGTTACCGTGAAGTTTCCAGAAGATACAAAATTAAGCAAATTGTTACCGTGAAGTTTCCAGAAGATACAAAATTAAGCAAATTGTTACCGTGAAGTTTCCAGAAGATACAAAATTAAGCAAATTGTTACCGTGAAGTTTCCAGAAGATACCAAATTAAGCAAATTGTTACCGTGAAGTTTCCAGAAGATACCAAATTAAGCAAATTGTTACCGTGAAGTTTCCAGAAGATACAAAATTAAGCAAATTGTTACCGTGAAGTTTCCGGGATTTACACATTGAACGCCTAGGGTGTCTCGTATTGTATTGTATTGTGTTGTATTGTATTGTGTTGTGTTGCAGTGTATTACATTGTTTTGTTTTTATGGCATTGCGTTGCATTGTATTACATTGTATTGTATTATAATCATTCTGTTGCATTGTATTGTATTGTATTATAATCATTCTGTTGCATTGTATTGTATTGTATTATAATCATTCTGTTGCATTGTATTGTGTTGTGTTGCAATGTATTGTATTGTTTTGTTTTATGGCATTGTATTGCATTGCATTGTATTGCATTGTATTGTATTGTATTGTATTACGATCATTCTGTTGTATTGTATTGAGTTGTGTTGCAGTGTATTGCATTGTTGTTGTTGTTTTTATGGCATTGTATTGCATTATATTGTATTGCATTGTATTGTATTGTATTATAATCATTCTGTTGTGTTGTGTTGTGTTGCAATGTATTGCATTGTTGTTGTTTTTTTATGGAATTGCATTGCATTGTATTGCATTGCATTGTATTTGTATTGTATTGTATTATAATCATCCTGTTGTATTGTATTGTGTTGCCTTGTATTGTACTGTATTGTCACAAATGTCACAACAGATTTATCTGTGAAATTCCGACTGCTCTCCCCATGGAGAACGTGTCGACACAACGCAGCGACAGCCATAATAATAATAATAATAATAGACATTTGTGAGCCCTTTCCTCCCTTAAAGAGTGCTCAAAACGCTTTACAATAAACATCAAACACACACGCGCGCGCGCGCGCGCAATAACTAACAAAAGAAAGAAGAAGAAAAATAATGATTTAACGCACAATAATATAAAACAGATTCAGAGACTACGCGTATTACATAATTACACACACACACACACACACACACACACACACACACACACACACACACACACACACACACAACGAAAGAGAGAGAGAGTTTGCATGGCTTATAACTGAAAAGGTATGGAAGGTCTATGGATAGGCGTTTTCAAAAAGATGTGTTTTCAGACCAGTTTTGAAAGATTGAAATGAAGGAGAGTGGCGAAGATCGTGAGGTAAACTGTTCCAGAATAATGGAGCTGAATAAGAACAGGAAAAATCACCGAAGGATCGGACACGGGGAGCAAGTAGCCGCCGTGAATCGGAAGATGATCTGAGTTGTCGACGAGGTGTGTAGGTTTGAATCAATTCTCTCAGATACTGAGGAACAGCACCCAATGCTTTGTTGGTAGTGTTGTTGAATTAGTTTTTACTCTTCTTCTTCTTCTTCTTTCTTTCTTTCCTTTTTTTATTATTGTCTTTTTTTTTCTTTATCTTATTCATTGGTTTTTTGACTCACTTGTGTAAACAAAGTGAGTCTATGTTTTAACCCGGTGTTCGGTTGTCTGTGTGTGTGTGTGTGTGTCTGTGTGTGTCTGTGTGTGTCTGTGTGTCCGTGGTAAACTTTAACATTGACATTTTCTCGCAAATACTTTGTCAGTTGACACCAAATTATGCATAAAAAATAGGGAAAATTCAGTTCTTCCAGTCATCTTTTTTAATCTCTCTCCATACGAGCGGCGAAAGAGATGATGTTAACAGCGTTGCATCCCAATTACCATCATCAAAATATTGCAAGCAGAAGGCTCTTATACTGAAGAGGTGAATGTTGACAAAGAATACCACAGTTCTGACGACGGAAGCTAAAGATTGGGTCATTCAGACACCCACTGGACATCCGAGGGGTCTGTGTAAAGGAGAAGAGAGGACTGGCCGTACTGAGTGAGTTAAAACAATATTGCACCTCTGGGATGGGCACCAAAAAAAATTTTTTTAAGCCAAATTCTATGCAAACTGCATTTACTGTTATATTTTTTTTTTTTTTTTTTTTTCATTCTCTAAACTTGGCACTTTGATCTGATATTCTGACACAACAACAAGGGCAGTCATTATTATCATTTTTTGTTCAAACAGGAACTTCTTTTGCTAAGCATGGAAGTTTTATTTATTTTGCAAACGTTTTGGTGCAGATAGTAAAAAAGGGAAATTAATCTGTAATTAATGCTAGGAGACTTAATTTGCTTTAAACTGATCTTTCTCATCTTAAACATTACATTTTGAAATTATACTCAATACATAAAAAGCTTGTGTGTTTTACTCTCAGTGTACAGGGCTTTCACTATGTTCATTCGCCCAAGTGGTCTTTTTCGGAAAATACTAAAATCAATACGAGTGGAATTTACAGATCTGTTGGCTGAGCCCTGAAGGTCATGGGCAAAAATCAGTTGCGTACACATATTTATACACATTCAAAGCGCGTGCTCATATTCTTCGCGAACGCGAACGACGCCATTTTGTTTCAAGTTGTTGACCTGTCCGTTCAATCCTATATTCAATGGACAATACACGATAATATGTGATGGAAAGTTGGAGAAGGAGACCGTTAAATATTTAATCATAGAAGGATTTGTGAGCGCCTCATCACTTACTGGATTATGCCCCAAACTGCCATAAAAATATCCACAGAATCAGTTGGAATTCACAGTTAAAAATTGTAAACCATGCGAGTTAATACCCTTGAATTGATGAAACGAAAAAATTTCCAGTCTTGACGTTTCTCAAAATGAAGTCCTTTTCACTTCATACGACGTTTAGAAGTACTTGTACTTGGCTCTACATGTCATTAGTTTAACAAAATACTAAATTTTCATATCAACTTTAAAACTATAAAACTAGAATGAACATAAAAGAGAAATTGAATCGACCGTGTCGTACTACATTCCCGGTGGGTGTATCTAAACTTATACATCTATCTAGATCTAGAGAAAATGGCTAAATGTTGCAGTGTGATTGCGGCGATAGCCACGTCTCCTTTACCGCGGACCTAAAAAGAATTTTTTATTGCCCTTAAAGATTTTTTGAATGCCCAAGATACACCAGAATAATATGATTTAAACAGCGTTCTCACTGCGAATACCGCAATTGATTTATCGCCCTTTAAAAAAAGTATGTTCAAATATTAAATTTTAGAACGTCAGTTAAGGAACCACGATAGAGTAATGGGTAAGACAGTTTCTTCTCACCCGAACACGCGGGGTTCGAGTCTGGTTAAGACTTTTTTTTTCTTTTTTTTTTTAACCCAAAGCTTTATAATAACAAATACAGAACACATTTTAACGATTAGATTTGTTTTTAAAGTGTATCACAAGTGAGTCTTGAAGGCCTTGCCTCTCTTGTTTCTTTTCTTGTCCGCATTTTATCTTATTTCATTATCTGTCTGCTTACTTTTTATTTTTGTATTTGTTTAATCATTTATTCATCAACCTAATGATGTTTCCATTTAATTGTTTATGCTCGTGTATTTTAGGGTGCTTTTTTTGTTGTTTTGTTTTTGCTTTGCTGTTATTGGTTTTTGTGGTGGCGATTTTTGGGTTGTTGTTTCTTTCTCAAGGCCTGTCTAAACGCATTGGGTTACGCTGCTGGTCAGGCATCTGCTTGGCAGATGTGGTGTGGCGTATATGCATTTGTCCGATCGCAGTGACGCCACCTTGAGTAACTTAACTAACGTCTTCTCTTTTTTTTTCATGCAGACGTACTTATTGTTACTATCAAAAGTGAAAAACTTCTACAAAAGTTTTACTAAGGACAACCCTTTCGTCACCTGACCGGGAGATTTCACACACGCGCAAAGTGCGTGTTCCACCAAAAGGCACACACTCGTCATATCGCTTCATCCAAAAAGACTGCCATCCAGACCACCAATCAATGTCTAGTAGAGGAGTGGAGGGGGGGAGGATGAGGGTTGGGGTGATGAGTAAAAAGCCCCAGTCTGTATGAGACTCCAACCTCGGGGGCGCACCACTCGCTTTCCAAGTGGGGCGATATTACTACTAGTCCACCCATTTCCACACACAACAACACAGAGGCAGGCAAAAAACGCTGCCCCGCACGTGGTAAAACTACCAAGATAACTACACGTACAGCCGGTAACTACAACAACACCAACACCACCATCAACAGCATCAACAGCAACAACAATATTTTTGAAAAGGAAAAAAAATCCGCCATCGCCACGAATCGCGACATGCTTCTGATGTGTGTGTGTGTGTGT
>NC_134886.1:44494748-44502248 GCF_041734735.1 Babylonia areolata
TACCACTCTCCTTCACACAGTCGTCTGCGACCAAAAATACACAAAAAAGGGGTATGAAAATTTTTTTTTTCTTTTTAATAATCAACTTGGTCAAAGGTGGGCACATTTTCATCATGTGTAACAGTGCAGTTTTATAACATGTAATAGACATTATACCTAGCATCAGCACAGTTATGGACACTTTGCTTAGCTAACAAAATGTGAAAAGAACACAATCCATACATTGTTTTTTGAAAAGAAAAAAACCGCATATGGAGTATCTTATTTATTAACACATTTCCTCTAGTTTTCCATACGTGACTATATAAAAGACCCATTACACAGTCATGTTAAATATTATTACTGCAGACACATAAGTGCACATGAATACACATACATACATTATTTACATACTCGCATACTTACACATTCACATACGTCTTTTTTTTTTCAAGTAAAAAAATCTATCACTGAGCCTTCATCATTGTTGTACAGTTTGATCTTTCATCATATTTTGTTATGGCTTATTCTTTTCAAGAAGTTTTATATAACAAAAACTTAGGTTTAGGGATCATGGATCAATGCATCTGTATCTGTAAATGACGGGCTGGAGCTGTGCAGGTCGGGGTTTATCAGGTCGGGGTTTATCAGGTCGGGGTTTATCCCCCGGGAGCGCTCCGCTAGCCGGAGTGGTCTAGCCTAGATACTGCGAAATTATGTTCCCCTCTCTCTCTCTCTCTCTCTCTCTCTCTCTCTCTCTCTCTCTCTCTTTAAGGATTCGTGCACCTTCCTGCAGATACCCCCATTAGTGACAGAATGATCAAGAAAGGATTGTGATCACTCCAAGGAAGGAAGGAAGGAGTGATGGCCTAGAGGTAACGCGTCCGCCTAGGAAACGAGATAATCTGAGCGCGGTGGTTCGAATCACAGCTCAGCCGCCGATATTTTCTCCCCTCCACTAGACCTTGAGCTGGTGGTCTGGACGGTAGTCATTCGGATGAGACGATAAAACGAGGTCTCGTGTGCTGCATGGCAGCAAACACCATGTCGATAGTCCCGCGTTCTTTCCGGAAGCCACACTGGCTCTCTGGTAGGAAACCTTGCTCAAGGTGCGCTGTGAGACGGTTGAGTAGCACTCTGGCCAGAGTCTTGCCTGCGACGGACAGCAGGGATATTCCACGATGGTTGTCACAGGCCTGACGATTTCCTTTGCGCTGGTACAGGTGTATGATGGAAGCGTCTTTGAAGTCCTGTGGAACTGCCTCATGCTGCCAGATGAGCTGGAACAGCTGATGAAGCTTCTCTGTCAGCGCCATACCACCTTCTTTGTAGACCTCAGCTGGAATGGAGTCTGAGCCAGGGGCTCAGACGGATAGCTTTCTGGGTCTCCTCCAAAGTTGGAATGGCATCCAACGACTCACTGACTGGCACCTGGGGGAGTCTGTCGATGGCTTCATCATTGATGGTGGAGGGGCGGTTCAGTACGCTGTCAAAGTGTTCAGCCCATCTCTCAAGGATACCGTCCTTGTCAGTGATCAGGGTAGAACCATCAGCACTGAGGAGTGGAGCAGATCCGGAGGTGGTGGGACCGTAGACTTCTTTCAGACCGTCATAGAAGTTCTTCATGTCGTTCCTGTCTGCAAAGCCCTGGATCTCATCAGCTTTGTTGCTCAACCAGGAATCCTGCATCTGCCGCAGCTTCAGCTGGATGGTGCTGCGTGCGCTCTTCAGTATGTCTTTCTTTGACTGTGACTTGGGATCTTCAATGTGGGCTCTGTGGGCTTGGCGTTTGTCTTCCAGCAGCTGCTTGATCTCAGTGCAGTTCTCATCAAACCAGTCTTTGTGCTTCCTGACAGAATGCCTCAGGCACTCCATGGCAGTGTTGTACACCGTCTCATGCAGTGCGCCCCATGCTGCCTCCACATTCTGGTTGTCCAGCACGGTGGACTCAAGGCGTTCCTCCAGGGTGTCAGCAAAGCTCTGCTTGATGTTACCTAGCTCCAGCTTGTTGACATTCAGGCGTTTGAGTGCTTTCATGCCCTGAGGCCGTCTCTTGGGCTGGATGCGGAGGTTGAGCTTGGAGACGATAAGGCGGTGGTCTGTCCAGCACTCGGCGCCGCACATGGCCCTCGTGACTCGTACGTCCTGCCTGTCCCTCTTCCTGACGATGACAAAGTCGATGAGATGCCAATGCCCAGAGCGAGGATGCATCCATGACGTCCTGTTACGGGTAGGGAGGCAGAAGATGGTGTTTGTGATAAGAAGGTCGTGCTCGGCACATGTCTGGAGAAGTAGTTGGCCATTGCTGTTACAATTACCAACCCCATGCTTCCCAGGAGGTGCTGTCACAACCAACTCTCGCGTTAAAGTCACCAAGAATGATGAGCTGGGAGTCTGCGTTGGGAACAGTAGTGATGACAGCGTTCAGGTCCTCGTAGAACTTGTCCTTGATCTCATCTGGGTTGGTCATGGTCAGTGGGCGCGTAGGCGCTGACAATGGTGGTAACCTTCTTCCCGTTGCATATAGGGAGTTTCATCGTCATCAGGCGATCGTTCACTCCTTTCGGGGGGCCAGTCCAGCTTGCCAACGAGGGTTGTCTTCACTGCAAAGCCAACTCCAGCCTCACGTCTCTCTTCAGGTCCGCGGACCGCTCCAAAAGAAGGTGTAGCCTGCGCCTCGCTCACAGAGTTCGCCTTCTTCTGCCAGTCTGGTCTCACTTAAGGCAGCGATGTCGATGTTGTACCTGGCTAGTTCACTCGCAATGAGTGCTGTGCGTCTCTGTGGTCTGGCTGAGTCGCCTCTGTCCAGAAGCGTACGCACGTTCCATGCGGCAATGGTCAATGGGGTGCTCCTTGTTTTCTTCTTTCTTTCCTTTGTGTGTCGACCGCTTGAGTAGTCAGCCGCGGTATGCTGGCTAGGGTGGTGTGGAACAGGCAATGTTTAGGGCACCTTTTCTAGCCCCTTCCTCATGCCATGGAGGTGAGCAGTGCTGTCCTGAAGAGGGCTGCTCAGTCGCTCAGAGGGCTGCTGATCTCCACCGCTGCTCCAGTCGGTGAAAAACGACCCTATGGCCTGAGCCGCCTGTGTGCAGTTCCGCGGCTACGACTGCCAGTGTACCCACACCTGTCGCTTCGTCGCTCGCCTGTCGCCACAGGGCTTGGGGAAAATGATGGTATGGGATGAAGGATGACTGATGACTTGCGCGATGACTTTGTTTATAGTGAGGAGGAGTTGCGCACCGTCGACCTCACTCTCTTGTCCGAGACCGTCTGTATCCAGTGGCAAGACGAGGTCAAGACGACTGGAGATGGAAACGGATGCAGTGGATGACCAGGATGTCCTATGTGCCTCATCCTGCCCTCAGCACTCCACAGTGCTCTGCTGCAACCGCCTTCCTCTCCGTTGAACCATGAAGGTTTCTTCCGCAGTCTGCCGGATCCAGTCTTCACATGCTTGGGTAGACAAGCCCTAACTCACCGAGGGTTTGAGACCCGTCGGCTACCCTCACCTAGTTTAGCCAACCTGTCAAAGCCGTTGCCCGGGGGTTGGGCGCTGCCGCATGCTAGCAGCTTCTAGGACCCATAGGTGAGAGCTGGGTACCGGTGGGGACCAACAGAGGACGAACCACTCCCCCCCCCACCCCCCCCGCCCCCCCCCCCCCCCCCCCCCCCACACACACCCCTCTAGAGGTACTACCCCTCCCGTGCACCCCCTAACCCCCTGCGCATAAAACACACAAACATACCTATAAACATGCATGCGCACGCCCTTACGTATGTACTATACCAACAAGAAAATTAATTATCAGAAAGCAAATTTCTTCAGAGTAGATTTGTATGACTTAAGAAAATAACAATTAGAAATCTTAGCAGATTTCCGCAGAGTATATTTGTATGATTTCAGTTTCGTTTTTCAAGAAGGCGACACTGCGTTCGTACAAATACATATATGCTACAGCACATCTGCTACACAGATGCCTAATAAGCAGCAGAGCCCAACGCGCTTTGCCATGATTGTAAGATGGCAATGGAACTTATAACATGACCGCTGCAACAGTCCTATTGTGCAAATGAATTAGCCATCGATGATTGTGTGGATTGCTGTGGGTTATTTATTCAGCGTTGCACTGTTTATATTTTTGCTGCGTGTGTAATTAAAGTACAAAGGTGAATGAAAGTTATAATTCAAGACTGGAAATTTATTGTATTACGTTACTCTTCGTCACTCTGTGTGCATTTCGGGCTGTTTTCCCCAAGTACAAGTGCTATCTTTGCTATCACTGTGGGTTTTTCTAAAGAATTTTGTCAGGGAAAATCCTCCAGTTGCCGTGTATTCTTTTACCTGCGCTGAGTGAATGCTACACATGGGACCTCGGCTTATCGTCTCATTTGAATGACGAGTGTCCTGACGGGTGCAACAGCCGAGTGGTTAAAGCGTTGGACTTTCAATCTGAGGGTCCCGGGTTCGAATCTCGGTAACGGCGCCTGGTAGGTAAAGGGTGGAGATTTTTCCGATTTCCCAGGTCAACATAATGTGCAGACCTGCTTGTGCCTGAACCCCCTTCGTGTGTATACGCAAGCAAAAGATAAAATGCGCACGTTAAAGAACCTGTAATCCATGTCAGCGTTCGGTGGGTTATGGAAACAAAAACACACCCAGCATGCACATCCCCGTCAATGGAGTATGGCTGCCTACATGGCGGGGTAAATACACGTCATACACGTATAAGCCCACTCGTGTACATACGAGTGAACGCGGGAGTTGCAGACCATGAAAGAAGAAGAATGACGAGTGTCCAGGCCACCAGTCAAGGTCCAGTGGAGAGGGGTCAAATACTGGCGAGGGTAGGATTGGAACCAGCACTCTCATATTTCCATGCTTCCTAGGCGATCATGTTACCCTAGGCCATCACTCTATATACATTCGCAATGTCAGGGACTGGCTGTGTGGTATTCATGTGTGAAAATTCACTTGTGCTCCCCCGTTTCGGGATGGAGAACACTTTTTTTCTTTAATGATATGCATGTGGTTTCTTCAACAGATTGTATGGCACCGAACATAATTGTGTTAACAAATAATGACAATAAACAAAACAACAACAACAACAACAACAACAACAACAACAACAACAAAGCCAGTTGTTACGAAAACAAAAACAAAATAGTTAAGACTGTGATATGCCAATGAGAGAAATAGGGTACGTTTATCATTGCTAGCTTGTGTTCGTTTAAATGTTCCGTTAGATCCCACATTTATGTATTAAAAAGAAAGAAAGAAACCAAAGCATCGGCAATAACTGATCGCTGCCTATTTCTAGACCAATCAAATCCCCCACGAAGGTAATGTCCCATTCTAGGTTGGTTGTAGAATAACAACAACTACAGTAATCTCCCCTAAAATATAAGATGTATCTTTTGCTTTGCTCCAGTCGTCCCCTCCCCCCCCCCCCCCAACCCCCCACCACCACCACCATTCTCCTCAAAATATGTGATGTATCATAGACGCATAATAAATAAACAACCACGTGAATTAAAAAATACAATTAATCAACAGATAAAGAAATAACTAAAATACAAACACAAAACCTGTAAAACTCAGATTCGGTGGCTCCGTCTTCCGACAAAAAACAACATCAGCTGCAGCAAATCTCACCGTCCTTGTCCAGTATCTCTCTCTCTCTCTCTCTCTCTCTCTCTCTCTCTCTCTCTCTCTCTCTCTCTCTCTCTCTCTCTCAAAAATAAATAAATAAAATAAATAAATAAATAAAATAAAATAAAAGGCAAATGCCTTTTCTTTCTTTCTTTGAAAAATGTCTTTTTGATTCCGTTTTTCTCCCCACTTGCATTCTAATAAACCGCTTGTCTTTTTGCCAGCCAGTTAGTCGAGACATACTATAAATAAGCTGTTATGGTAAGTTATTCTCCTCATTTGAATACATTCATAGCGCATGCGCATTTTCTTCCTTTCTTTTTTTCTTCTTTTTTCTTTTTTCTTTCTATACTTTTCTTTTTTTTTTTCTTTTTTTTTCTTTTCTTCCATTTTCATGAGAGCCATAAAGACAACAATATATCTTTTAAAAGACTGCTGATGCGAATGGAGAAAGTTCATAAAAACTGCAGGTTGTTAAACAAGATTCAAGACTCAACTTTGATTTTTTTTTTTTAAAGAAAAAGAAAAAGAAAAAAAAGCGTTCAACGTTTCAGACCCTAGGTAGATGTATCTTCAGGGACTGTGTTTAGATGACGTTGTGTTGATATGTTTTGATTGATTCAGGGTAGGACATGGATATCTCGGTTGTTTGTCAATGTAGGGATTAGGGCATCTCTTCACCTCCCTTCCCCGCCCCTACCCTCACACACGTCTCCCCTCCTACCCCTCACCAGCTGACTGTGGTGATCTGTTGCGTTGTGTTGTGTTGTGTTGTGTTGTATTACTCTTTGTCACAACATGTTGATCTGTGTAAAATTCGGGCTGCTGTCTCCAGGGATTTTTCTACTGACAACCCTTTTGTTGCCGTGTGTTCTTTTACGTGTGCTGTGTGGACGAAACACACAGGACATCAGTTATTGTCTCATCGGGGGGAAAAACACCAACAACTAGCATCCAGACCACCACTCACAGTCTAGTGGGAGGGGGAGATGAAGTACAGGACAGTGTGGGATTCGATCCATTGCGCTCAGATTCTCTCGCTTCTTGGGCGGACGCGTTACCACTAGGCCACCACTCTACTGTGGTGACTGCCGTAAACATGTCAAAGACGTGGAACAATAGATACCACCTGATGTTGCCAGGGATGAACAGGTGTTCTGAGGATAAGACGGTGGCTGATAGCAACAACCACAGCTCTTTCCTCATGTCTACGTTCTCAAAGCCTGTGACACAGACGTCGCTTCCTGGGAAACTGATGCCCTTGACCGCTCTCGCTGGAGGATGCTGTGCTCTAGTGGCATAAAGACGTTTGAAAACAAGAGAACGCTGGCCACTAAGGAGAAGCTTGAGCGAAGGAAGCAGGGCTCAACTTCTGGAGACGTTTTCCCTTGCAACACCTGTGGGAAATGCTGCGCATCCAGAATCGGCCTCTTCTCCCATATGAGGACACACACCGACAGCCTGCCTTCCTACTCATCCGTCGGTCTGACGGGAGACTCCATCATCATATATTACGTCCTGTTGTGGAGCAGGGGTAGGAAGGTTGTTACGAGATCTGGCAGCCAGTCTGAATGATAGTCAGTCGTGTCCTACTATGACCATCAGAACAGCAGAGGAGGCAACTGCTGTCCCCCAATTGTCTGGGGGAGAATCTGATTATGGTGGAGCGTTCCTTGTCCAGGTTACATACGTCCGCACTCTCTCTGCCGAGAGGTTTTTTTTAGGACAGTCGGCGTTGGAATAATAACCCCCCAAAGGACAGCTGACCCTCCAATGCTGAAGCACTTAATTAACAGCCAGAGCAATCCTGCGTCCTGTGTTTGAGTGTCATAGTCCTTCACAAAAGACTAAGCTGTGAATGGATTCCCATT
>NC_134886.1:44507248-44529748 GCF_041734735.1 Babylonia areolata
TAAAGATAAGTTAAAATACCGAATGGCTCTTTGGGTTTGGTTTGTTTTGATTTTTCCTTCTTAGTACCAGAGTAATTACGATCACTGAATGGTCACTTCTTTATCCTATGATCTATGAGCAGATTCCAGCCCCCATCAATTAAATGAAATAATTTAGTCAATTTGTATCTCTTCAGTTGTTGGGGTTTTTGTTGTTGTTGTTGTTGTTGTTGTTGTTGTTGTTGTTGTTGTTGTTGTTGTTTGTTGTTGTTGTTGTTGTTGTTGTTGGGGTTTGTTGGTTGTTTTTTGTTTTGTTTTGTTTTTGTTTTGTTTTGTTGTTGTTGTTGTTGTTGTTTTTTGGGGGGGTGTTTTTTTGTTTGTTTATTTATTTCTTCATAAAAACAGTGGGATCGCCCTTGTTTGGTCCACAAATGTTAACAGGTGAAACTCTCTGTCTCTAAAGTGTTCAAGGCAAGAATTGTATATTTTTTTCCGCTGTCTATAATGAATTTCTTTATTTGAAAATAAAACATTATTTAACAGTACAGCAAGACTGAGATCTGTTCCGATACAAAAACGCTTTATATATTATCATAGCCCCACTCAGTTCTAACTTATTTTTGTAACTCCTTCGTGAAATGTGTACCTTGTGGAAAATATATTGAGTAATGTTTATGTCTAATCAGTTCCATAAAAAAATCTACAAACGAAAAAAATACCCCGTCTCTTTTCATTTGAAAATTACCTAAGCCCTGATAATTTAAGGATCAAATCTAAGGTTTGCCATTAAGATTCAATATCGTTTATTTATCGTTTGATTCATTTAATATATTTGGGTCCTTATTTGAAGATCAATGTGCTAATTTTTTGTTCTGTTTTGTGTTGTGTTTGTTTTTATGTTTGTATGGTATGTTTTGTTTTTGTTTGTTTTGTTGTTGTAGGTTTTTGTTGGTTTGTTTTGCTGTTTTTGTTTTTTGTTCGTTTGTTTTTTGTTGTTGGTTTTTGTTGGGGGGTTTTTTTGTTTGTTTGTTTTTGGGGGAGGTGGTTTCGTTTTTTGTTTTGTTACATGCTTATACAAAAAGACAGAAGACAAAAATGCGAAACAATATTTTCACCATCACAAAAGTATTTTCTTAACAAGAAGCAAAAACCATCCTGGGTGAGAACAGTGCTGGCTACATGACCTCAGTTCCCCCCACCCCCCACCCCCAACCCCCATCTCTTTCTCTCTGTCTCTCTCTCTCTCTCTCTCTCTCTCTCTCTCTCTCTCTCTTTCTCTCTCTCTTTGCGCTGCTGGTCGGGCATCTGCTTGGCAGATGTGGTGTAGCGTATATGGATTTGTCCGAACGCAGTGACGCCTCCTTGAGCTACTGAAACTGAAACTGAATCTCTCTCTCTGTCCGTCTGTCTGCCTGTCTGTCCCTCTCTCTCTCTCTCTCTCTCTCTCTCTCTCTCTCTCTCTCTCTCTCTCTCTCTCTCTCTCTCTACTTGTCAATGTGAAAAAGTTCACTTATTTGTTCTGAAGAAATTTTTAGGGGTTGACACACGAACGCCCAATGATTTAATTTACGGCAAAACCAATAGATATCCTATTTACATAAACTGTATTATACGCTGTATCCGTTACTGGCTGAAATTAACTAGGTTGGAGGAATATAGGTTGCCACGTAGAGCTTATAGAATGTTACTTGAACTAGATGCAAGAAATAAGAGAGATTGGGTTTCGAATGTCCGTTGTAAATTGTTTCAGTTTGGTTTTGGATATGTATGGGAAAATCAAGGGGTTCAAGATGTTAGATCGTTTATAAATGAGTTTAAAGACAGATTAATTGTATGCAGATGGCAAGAGTGGGACTCTCATATTAAAAGTAGCGATAGATTTGAAATATATCGAACGTTTTGTACGGTTCATGATATTAAATTGTACCTGCGAATGGATTTAGATAGACACTTGAAATTTGTCATGACTAAGTTTAGATTAGGTATCTCTGAAATTGCTCAACATCGATCACGTTATAGTAAACATACCGAAAAAGATTTAGTTTGTCCATTATGCAAAACTGGAAAAGAAGATGAGTTGCATTTTGTTTTATATTGTCCAGTATTGACTGATGTGAGAACACGATATATTCCATCAAGGTATCCAAGTCAACTACGGTTAAGCTTACTTATGGCTTCTTGTAATGAAAGGATTGTAAGGAATTTTTCAATTTATTTATACAAAGCATTCCAGTTGCGATCGGTAATGACTTCATGATTGCTGAACTCATTAGGATTAAGATTATGATTATTAGTCAAATGCAGATACTATCATTATTGTTGTACACTGTTTACCCCGTTCATGAGGGGCAATGGCCTTATATGAATAAACCATCCATCCATCCATCCATCTCTCTCTCTTTATCTCTCTCTCTCTCTCTGCCCCCCCCCCCCTCTCTCTCTCTCTCTCTCTGCACCTCTCTCTTTCTCTCTGTCCGTCTCTCAGTCCGTCTCTCTGTCTGTCTGTCTGTCTGTCTCTCTCTCTCTCTCTCTCTCTCTCTCTCTCTCTCTCTGTCCGTCTGTGTGTGTGTGTGTGTGTCTCTCTCTGTCTGTTTGTCTGTCTGTCTCTGTCTCTCTCTCTCTCTCTGTCTCTCTCTCTGTCGGTCACTCTCTCTCTCACTCTCTCTCACTCTCTCTTTCTCTATCCCACTCTCTCCCTCCCTCCTCTCTCTCTCTCTCTCTCTCTCTCTCTCTCTCTCTCTCTCTCTCTCGAGCCAGCGGGCGTCAGCATGGTGCCACAGAGCCAGCAGGATGGGGCACCGCAAACCCCACTAGACAACAAACCGTACGGCTTTGCCGGAAACCACCCTCTGGTGCAGTTCCCTCCTGCTACCCCCGCTAACTGTCTGCCGTCTGATAACTGCCAGCCACTAGCTGCTGGAGACATCAATGGCAATGCTGTGTGACAGTGGCAGTTGTAGTTTGACAGTAACAATAGCAGTGGCAGTGTTGTGACAGTGACAGTACAGTTGGATGTTGGGATTACTGACAGGATCTTTTGGCTGGGTGGTCTTGTTCTGTACAGGTTTTTCTTGTCAGTAATTTGGAACTAGTGATGTTGCAGGAGACGGTTTGTTTGTTTTTCAGCTCACGACAGTGTAGTTTTTAATTGTTCTTCCCCGTCACAATGTGATCTGATGGTCAGTGAATATCATAATCGGGGTGTAGCTTGGATTTATAATCTGGGACTTTTCCATCACTTAATTGTAACTAATTTTTAATTAAGCTGATTGCACTTGGTTAGTCACTAGTATGCCTTGTAGGAGATAGTCACTAGTATGCCTTGTAGGAGATAGTCACTAGTATGCCTTGTAGGAGATAGTCACTAGTATGCCTTGTAGCAGTCACAGGTGTGGCAGTCGCTCACTAGTGTGGCAGTTACTAGTATGCCTTGTAGCAGTCACAGGTGTGGCAGTCGCTCACTAGTGTGGCAGTTACTAGTATGCCTTGTAGCAGTCACAGGTGTGGCAGTCGCTCACTAGTGTGGCAGTTACTAGTATGCCTTGTAGCAGTCACAGGTGTGGCAGTCGCTCACTAGTGTGGCAGTTACTAGTATGCCTTGTAGCAGTCACAGGTGTGGCAGTCGCTCACTAGTGTGGCAGTTACTAGTATGCCTTGTAGCAGTCACAGGTGTGGCAGTCGCTCACTAGTGTGGCAGTTACTAGTATGCCTTGTAGCAGTCACAGGTGTGGCAGTCGCTCACTAGTGTGGCAGTTACTAGTATGCCTTGTAGCAGTCACAGGTGTGGCAGTCGCTCACTAGTGTGGCAGTTACTAATGTGCCTTGTAGCAGTTGCTTATGGCAATCACTAGTGTGGCCCTGAAGCAGTCCCAAGCGTGCCTTGTAGCAGTTGCTTATGGCAATCACTAGTGTGGCCCTGAAGCAGTCCCAAGCGTGCCTTGTAGCAGTTGCTTATGGCAATCACTAGTGTGGCCCTGAAGCAGTCCCAAGTGTGCCTTGTAGCAGTTGCTTATGGCAATCACTAGTGTGGCCCTGAAGCAGTCCCAAGTGTGCCTTGTAGCAGTTGCTTATGGCAATCACTAGTGTGGCCCTGAAGCAGTCCCAAGCGTGCCTTGTAGCAGTTGCTTATGGCAATCACTAGTGTGGCCCTGAAGCAGTCCCAAGTGTGCCTTGTAGGAAAGTCACTAGCATGCAGTGTAAGTCACTCGCGTAACAGTCGCTAATGTGCCTTGTTGCAAACACGTGGCAGCAATGCATGAAGTCATCAATCAGACCAGTGTAGTTAGTGTTGCTTCCCTCAGTCCACATAGCTGCTAGGCCTTACTCTGAACACTTAGCTGCTTGAAGCCCATGTTCTGAACACTTTGCTGCTTGAAGGCCACGTTCTGAAGGCCATGTTCTGAACAGTTTGCCGCTAGAAGGCGGTGTTCTGAACACTTTGCTGCTAGAAGGCCTTGTTCTGAACACTGTGTTGCTTGAAGGCCGTGTTCTGAAGGCCTTGTTCTGAGCACTTTGCTGCTAGAATGCCTTGTTCTGAACACTTTGCTGCTAGGCCTTGTTCTGAACACTTTGCTGCTAGGCCTTTTTCTGAGCTCTCTCTCTCACACTCAGTGTGGAACGGACGTGTTTTTGATCGCTCTGATGTTTTGGTGTGTTTAACGGTGTCAGAGGACGTCATTTTGTGTGATTTTTTGTTGGTTGTTTTATCAACACAATGTGACTGCAGTGGTGTGATTATAATGCTTCGATGAACAAGGTATGGACCGTAATTAGAGCTTGATGATCTACATGGAATAATGAAGAAACATTGCCCTGACGTTTGTTCAGAGGTGTCCAGTGTGAAACGCTGTGAAAGTGTCCGTTCTGCACGTGCAGTTTGTTTTGTTGTCACGGTCAGCGAGACCTGTGCGCTCTAAATACGGACAGCCGCTTTACATTGTGTGATTTGTGATCTGTGTCATGAATCAGTAACTTTTCCTTGTCCCATGTCCGAGTGGTCTGAACTATATTTTATGATACACAGTCATGCTAATCATATGTTGAAGTTTCTTTATCATGATGGATAGCAGCGTTGAGATAAGAGACTGTAAATTACAGCCGACAATAGATGACCTACAAACACGATTTTCCTGTCCAGAAATAGAACTTGTTGCATGGAGGAACTGCTTGTCTTGTCGTTATGCATCAATTACCGATACATTCAAACTGATAGAAAAGAACGATTATGATTACGATGACAATCCCCTTTTCCTCCCCCTGTGGATTGAAGACCCGGTTCCCACCAGTCTGGCCAAGACTGTCATAGGACTCTTCAGTAAACACCCGGTTCCCACCAGTCTGGCCAAGACTGTCATAAGACTATTCAGTAAACACCCGGTTCCCACCAATCTGGCCAAGACTGTCATAAGACTATTCAGTAAACAGTCTAAACGTGTGGCCCTGTCCTTGTATTATACTCGGCAAGGCTCAGGAACTTTATTGTGTCAGGGAAGTGACTGTGTTAAATGGGACACAGAGGAATGTGAAGTTTTGAAAGAAACTGTGTATGAGTATTGTGAAAAGCAAGATTTGCATGCCTTTCAGACTGCAATACTCTCCATACCACTGACCTTCCTGACAGACAGTAATAACAGGTTAGATTTATCTCCCCCTGTGTATACCCAGAAGGAAGTAGCCCCCCCTCCACCAGTACCCACGCACCCAGTGTCAGAGCAGTTACAGAATGAAAGAAGTATTCTTCTAGAATTTATGGGTGACTTTTCTGTGGTGTCTCCTGCAGTTCAGATAACCCCTTTTGACAAAGATAAGGGTCACCATGAACAGACACAACCCCATCCAAATGGTGATGAAAGCCTGACTTCCCCTGTCAGTACCAGTCACAGACGAATGGCAGTGAAATCAACTCCAAAACCATCCAAACAATTAAAACGTCATCGCAGACGAACGCTTTGCCCTACAAACTATGTTGGTAAAACTATCTTTGAAAAACTCCAAAGTGTAGAAACAACTATTGAGGATCTAATAAACAGCCAAGCCGACAGTGAGATTCATTTTGTATCAAGTCTAGAAGACTCTAAAGTTTCCATTAAGAATGAACTCAAACACCACATTGACCATAAGGTTGAGTCCTTACACTCTGCTCTTGACAGTCTAAAAACCATTATCTCTGACGTCAGTTCCGCAGTAACCAGCCTGTCAAAAGAAAATCATTCACTAAAAACACAACTTGGGACTCTTCATTCAGAAATAAAACAACTGAAGAAAAAATCTACCTCATCATGTAGTACTTCCACCCAGTGTGGTCTGTCTGACAGTAATGCTTCAGAGAAGCATTTTGACCAACAGACCCAAATCCTGTCAGTCTCTGATGACCAACGTTCTGGTCCATTGACAGCACAGTCCACAGTATCAAATGATTCCTTGCCACATAAAGATGCTAGTGATGAGGTTTGTCTTGAAAGCACACCTCAGTTTGTTTCGGCAGTTCATCAAATCAACACTGAAAATAGAGATGTACCAGTACAAAATCGGTTTGATGTTCTGTCCGAATCCAGCCAGCAACAACCTGTTGACAGCAGTCACAGAGTCCCACACTCTCCCAGAGTCAAAAGTACCCCAGATACCTCTACACATGATTCCTCACATGATGGTAAAATACTGAATCAAAAGATGTCCCCAGAGAAAGTACTGAGTGAAATAAACATCCCCGCCGATTCCTCCTCGTTACTGATAGGGGACTCTGTCATAAGATATGTGAACCCAAAGAGACTACAGACATACAATGACCCACTCTTCAAAATATGTATTCCTGGACTAACAGTCACTGATCTCACCCAGTGGTTAAAGTACTCAGAAAAGAAAGACCATATTCACACTGTTATTGTCCATGTTGGGGTAAATGATTGTCCAGCGGGACCAATCTCAACACAGAACTGGTGTGAACTCATTGACCTGTGTACCAGTTGTTTTCCCTCAGCATACATAGCATTAAGCTCCATTCTCCCTGCTAGAGGTCGAAATCAACTGAATAACGCCATAGCGCCATCAAACAGAAGTTTGTATTCTGCCTGCACGAGCATGAAGGTAGACATGATTGATCACTACAGTGCCTTTGTGACTCAGAACGGGGCACCACGTCAGGCATTGTATAATGATGCCACTCACCCCAGTAGAAGAGGGACGGCCTGCCTTGCCGTCAACTTCAAGAAAGTTCTCCCTCAGTCTGGGCGTGCAGACAGCAACAACCGCCCTGAAGACGTGGGGTCCTCACGTCCTTCCTCAGGTCACAGAGATGGAGGGAGAGCCCCGCACTTCAACAGTGGAGCAGCTTCCTCACACTGCTCTCAGCACCCAGACTCTACAGACACAGGTTCTCCTCCCTTGTCATCTATTGCCCACTTCCCCCCTCTGCCGTCCCGGAATGACCGGCGTGTCACCTTCAGTGAGGCACGTCCACCTCAGCGAGTCCGGCCCCAGGACCGTACACCTACAGACTGGATGGCGGATGATGTAGGGGAAGATGTACCTCCCCCTCAAGACAGACGATCCCGGGCAAACACAAACCCATACCCCCCCACCCAATGGCTTTTCATCCTTCCCACATGCCCCTCCTTCTTACCCTCTCCCACGTCACATAACTCCTTATATCCCACATCCCAGATTCCCAGACCCATTCCCTTTCCCTCCCTTCAGTACCCACAGTGGAGGGTTCACACACAGTCAGTACCCAGGACCAGGTGCCATGGACTTCACACCTACACCACAGGGCGGATCCATGTGCGACAACCACAACTGGCTCCCACACAGCCCTGTTGGCCAGTGTGCACAGCAGCTGGTCAACCTGGCGTCACAGCTGGTGTACGACCGAGACCGTAAACGACCGACGCCACCATGGTAGCTATGGAGCATCGGGCTGCTAATATATATATATTGACATGATCTGATACGGTATGGCTACACTTGTGTGCCATATATGTGGCCTATGACAATGCGGCATATACAGGACTGAAAGGTCGCTATTATGCTCTGCATAAAACAGACATTATTCATATATCTTTTAATTACATTTGGTTAAACGATGTTAAACTGAAATAAAGAATATATTTTCACGTTGTTCATGTATTGTGAATTCATTGCCAATTCAGGCCAGTTTTCACACTCGGATTGGGACGGTGTAATACTGCACGTTACTCTCTGTCTTGTTGACTAAAGTTGTGTGAACAATTGGTGTCACGTGTCTATACTTAAACCTTCCATTTTTTTCAGAATTTTTGCCTTTGTACAAAATTTAACCGTTGTATTTCTACATTTCTTAAATAAGTTATTTAGAATAACTTGTATTTTTATAAGTGTTATTGTGTTGCTCAGGACATTCACCACTTGCATTTGCCCTGTGATTATATCACCATTTGATTATGGAGAACTGCTCCAACACCCCGAAGTGGCTGACTAAAACTGGATTCAAAATAGGATACCTTAATATTTGTCATATGCTGAACAAGATGTCAGACATTTCCCCCATCCTTTCTAATTCTGGTAATTGCTTTCATGTTTTTGCCTTTTCCGAAACACGATTATCTGATGTTTCAGACAATGTGTTATCTATTCCAGGATACCACCTCATCAGGCGTGATGCCACGGTTAAACTGGAAACAGGATTGGTAGCTTATGTTCATCAGTCTGTAAATTACAAAAGAGTTAGTATTTTTGATAAATATAAAATTGAATGCATTTGGCTAGAGATTCGCTTAAAAGGGACCAAGCCAATCCTTGTATGTTTTCTATACAGAAATCCCGAAGAAAGGGTTGAGTGGCTTGATCGCTTTGAGCACATGATGGAAGATGCAACTAACTATTCCACCGAAATTATTTTGCTGGGTGATTTTAACATTGATTTGTTAAAACCACATGATAAATGGAAGGGAATCACTGAAATGTATAATCTAACACAGATAGTTAATACTCCAACAAGGAAGACACTTCTCTCTGAAACACTAATCGATCACATTTACGTAACTAACCCTAGAAATGTTGTAGAAACCTCTGTTCCTGTATTTGGCCTTAGTGATCACTTTCCAGTATGTCTAACATGGTCAAAGAAAGGTATAAAAATCCCCAGATGCAATCACAGGTATATGTCATTCCGTAGTTACAGAACTTTTGACACAGTAGGGTTTCTGTCTGATTTATGTATGGCTAAATTTTCTGATGTTTACCAGTGCACCGACCCTGACAGTGCGCTTGCGACATGGTATCAGTACTTTCTTTCCGTCTTCAACAGACATGTTCCCTTGAGGACTAAACGCGTTAGACAGGATGATAAGGCCCCGTGGTTGACAGAAGATATAAATATTGAAATAAAGGCTCGAGATCTATTATTAAAAACTACAGGAAAAGATGAAAAATTTAAGAAACAAAGAAATAAAGTAACATCAATGAAACGGGCTGCCAAAAAGAAATATTTTAGTGATTTGATAATATCTAAAAGAGATACAAAATCCATTTGGAAAGCTATCAACCGACTGTCAGGAAAAAAAGTTCAATTTACTCCTTCTGGGAATGAGATGTCAGCTGAAATTCTGAATATACACTTTACCACTGTCGCAGAAAGAACTGTCGGGGTTGATATCACCGAGTCCAATGACTTACAATTGCTCAAATGTTTTTGTAACACGAAAAGAATACACTCTAACTTTCAGCTAGCATACATTAGTGTACATGATGTTTTCAAAGAATTATGCTCATTAAAACAGTCCACATCCCGAGGTTTAGATGGTATCGATAGTAAGATTTTGAAGATAGCAGCACCTATCATCTCTGAACACATCACGTATATCTATAACCTCTGTATAGAAAAACGCTCCTATCCACAGGCTTTTAAAAATGCTAAAGTGTTACCGGTCTTTAAATATGGTGATCCATCTGACCCTACTAACTATAGACCTATATCAATATTGTCCACATTATCCAAACCCCTCGAAAAACATATCAAACTTAACCTTCAGTCACATTTCAACAAATATGATTTATTTCACCCCAATCAAAGTGGCTTTAGAAAAAATTATTCCTGTCATACTGCACTGACTAATCTTGTTGAGGAATGGCATTTAAACATTAATGATAACTTACTTACTGGGTCTGTTTTTGTTGATTTTGCAAAAGCCTTTGATACAATAGATCATAAACTACTTTCGAAAAAGTTAGTCATGTATGGCTTATCATCTGATTCAGTTGAACTGATATCTTCTTTTCTTGATAATAGGAAACAAGCGGTTATCCAAGCTTCTAAAATGTCCCCTCTTATGTCAGTTAATTATGGTATTCCTCAGGGATCAGTTTTAGGGCCTATTTTATTTTCAATTTATATAAATGATCTTCCACTTCACGTTTCATCCTCTTGCGAACTTTTCGCTGATGATACAACACTCCATCAAAAAGACGCAAATGCCAATACAGTATGCACTAAGTTGCAGAGCGATATTGATAAACTTATAAACTGGACTGAAATGAACCACATGGCAATTCACCCACAGAAGTCTAAATTTATGTTAATCACAACCAGACAAAAACGACAAAATATCAAATCTAAAATAAAAGGGCTCAAGGTACTTGATAATGATTTGCTGGAAGTTAGTTCTTATAGACTACTTGGTCTTACACTTGACAATAACCTTTCCTGGTCTTATCATATCTCTGCTTTATGCAAGAAGTTATCGAAAAAAGTATTTCAGCTCAATAGAATTAAACATTTCCTTAATCAACATACCCGTAAATTATTTTTTCATGCATACATCCAACCTGATATTGACTATGCATCAACATGCTGGGACGGGGCTAGTAAAAATTGCTTAAAACCTCTTGAAAGTATATACAGACGTTCCCTTAAGCTCATTCTCCTTAAATCTTCTATTCAAGCAAATGACTATGTTGAACTAAATATTCTCCCCTTTCATCTTAAATGTCGCTTTAACAAGGGTGTTTTTATGTTCAAAATTATGAAGAACTTTGCACCGCCATATCTTTATAGGAAATTCCCGGAAAGAATCATTCGTAACAAGAGTACCATTTTTACCCCTCGTCCCAGAACTAACCTTTTCATGTCTTCTCTCACTTATTCTGGTGGTAAACTGTGGAATGAAATCCCCGAGTATCTTAGAAATAGATCTACAGTAGCATCTTTCAAAAAATCGTATCAAAAATATCTGATGCAACAAATGTAATTAGTACCAGCAAAATCAAAGCATATGATGAGCTCTTAGTAAGCCAACGTACTTTGATAAATTGTTCTCCAACAGTGTGTAAGCAAGGAAAATCGGCGAGTGTAAGTATGCGTGTGTATCTCTGTGTACTTGTGTGTTCGAGATTATGTGTATGATGCCTGTGTGTGCACACACGTGTGTGTTTGAAGATTTTCATGTGGTAATGTTTTGTATGATTTTCATGTTTCCGTAATTGTAGTCTTTGATACATCCATTTATGTAACTATTATTATCTATTTGGTTTGTTCTATGTCATTTATTATTCATACTTATTTCATTTATTACAATGTGTGTGTATGCGTGTGTGAGGGCATGGTGTAAAGAAGCTTCCAGCTTATCCATTTTACCCTCAATAAAACATTTGTCATTTGTCATTTGTCTCTGTCCAAAATTCGAGTGTGTTTATGTGAAATTGGGGTTGGGTATGCTTGGGAATTTCAAGGGGTTGGTGATGAAACTAGATTTGTACAAATTGTTCGACAACGATTGATAGACTGTAGGTGGCAGGAGTGGGAAAGCCATATCCAATCAAGCGACAGGTTTGACATGTATCGAGTTTATGTTTCAGATCACATAGTGAAGCGATACCTTTTGATTGCTTTGAACAGACACCTACGACTTATTCTAACTAGATTCAGATTTGGTATCTCTGAATTAAACATACATAGATATCGTTATAAATCCATTTATCATCCTGGTTTAATGTGTCCTTTGTGCGGGGAACCCAGAGAGGATGAAGTCCATTTTGTTTTGAAATGTCCTGTCCTTAATGACCTACGAATCCAGCTTATTCCTAAAAAATATTATGTCCGTCTCTCTCTCTCTCTCTCTCTCTCTCTCTCTCTCTCTCTCTCTCTCTCTCTCTCTCTGTTCCCCTTCCTTAGACAGGTATGGGTGTCCATGTGCCTACACGCGCGTTCGAAAGGGTGTGTGGGTGGAGGGAAGAGGGTGAGAGGGCGTGGCACATGTGGTCGTGAAAAGCATGTAGAGCCAATAATGGAGGAGGATTTTTTTCTTCTTCTTCTTCTGGTAAAAGCATCAGCATTCCTCAGCTGTGTGCCAGCGTATCATGAAAATTATAATCGTTATCATATAGCATAATTCGGCTTCACTTCCTCCTTACTCTTATTATCATTAGTAGTCATGGCAGTGGTGATGATGGTGGGTGGTAAAATGGCAAAAGTTGAGCTGATGATGCTGGTGTTGGTAGCGGCGGCGGTGGTGGTGGTGGTGGTGGTGGTAGTAGTAGTGGTGGTGGTGATGGTGCTGGTGCTGGTGGTGACATTTTGTTGTTGTTGGTGGTGGTGGTGGTGGAAGTGGTGGTGGTGGCAAAGGTGATGATGTTGGTGGTGATGGTAGTGGTAGTTAATGGTAGTGGCGGTGATGGTGGTGGTGGCTGGGAGTGGTTATGGTAGTGGTAGTGGTGATGGTGGTGGTGGTGGTGGCAAAGGTGATGATGTTGGTGGTGATGGTAGTGGTAGTTAATGGTAGTGGTGGTGGTGGTGGTGGTGGCTGTGGGTGGTTATGGTAGTGGTGATGGTGGTGGTGGAGGTGGTGATGGTAGTGTTGGAGGTGATGGTGTAGGTGGTGACGGTGGTGGTGATGTGGTGATGAAAATAGTGTTGTGAAGGTTGAGAATACCGATGCATGCTGTCTAACCAGGAAAGTGAAGACAGAGAGAAAGAGAGAGACAGAGGTAGATACAGAGAAAAAGAGAGACAGGGACAGACAGACACACAGAGAACTGCCTGATCAGGCCGCTCCTGAACTGACCACGGGGATCACCATGATTCACGAACCGGGCCCTGGATGAACTGAGATTAGACACAGAGACAAGGACAGAGAAATGGAAGAAAGAGAGACACGACAAGAAAAGATGATATAAGCACTTTCACTTTACGCTTTTTCTGTACGTCCAGCCCCCGCTCTATTTTTGTATTTGTATTTTGTATTTCTTTTTTATCACAACAGATTTCTCTGTGTGAAATTCGGGCTGCTCTCCCCAGAGAGAGCGCGTCGCTATACTACAGCGCCACCCCTTTTTTTGCATTTTTTTTCCTGCCTGCAGTTTTATTTGTTTTTTCCTATCGAAGTGAATTTTTCTTCAGAATTTTGCCAGGAACAACCCTTTTGTTGCCGTGGGTTCTTTTACGTGCGCTAAGTGCATGCTACACACGGGACCTCGGTTTATCGTCTCATCCGAATGACTAGCGCCCAGACCACCACTCTAGGTCTTGTGGAGGGGGAGAAAATATCGGCGGCTGAGCCGTGATTCGAACCAGCGCGTTCAGATTCTCTCGCTTCCTAGGCGGACACGTTACCTCTAGGCCATCCCTCTAAATAGTGTATATACAAGACAATACTGAATGCTAAAGGCACAGGTACGATGGTCATAGGATAATAATAATAATATGATGATGATGACGATTATGACGATGATGATGATAATGATAATAATGATAATATGAAGACGATAATAATAATGATAATAATGATAAGGATAATCATAATATGATGATGATGATGACGATGACGATGATGATAATAATGATAATAATAATAATAATAATAATAATGAATATTTGGACGCCCTATCTCCGGAGAGCCCAGAGCGTTTACAAATACAATTACACATACATACTTTGATGCAGAAACACTTCATAATATTCATTTGCCTATACGCATCACAAAATAAACTGGTCTCTCTCACTCACTCACACACACACACACACACACACACACACACGCGCGCGCGCGCGCACGCACACCAGGCATTCATACTGACACAGCTCCATTCCTCTCTCCACCGACCAACAGTCACAGACAGACACACAGGGCGGAAAAACTAATCATAACAACTGTGGAAAAGGTGAGTTTTGAGAGCTGATTTGAACGAGGACAAAGACTGAGCGTGTCGGACAGAATAAGGCAGTTTGTTCCAGATGACATGGAATTTCTTTCGCCTGTTTGGTATGCGAAAAATGCGAGTATCATCATTATGAGTAAGGAAATACAACATCAAGATATAAGAATAGTGCCGTTCGGTTGGGAAGAAGCAAAATTAAATAAGAAAAGCATGAATACATAAATAATTGAAAAAAGAACTAGTTGAAAATGTAAGATTAGAATAATAATTTCGATTTTGAGTGTTAGTTAATGTCAATGTATTTGTGCGCGCACACACACACACACACACACACACACACACACACACACATATATATATATATATATATATATATATTGTTTACATATTTATACGTATGCCATTCCATGTGCATATGGAAGCACAAGTGTGCTTACGCTGACTGGATCTTATTATTTCTCGTCATTTGAATGCTGATTTTTTTCAGGCAAGTTGTCAGTGCTTTCTTTTTATCTGTCTCTTGTTTTCTTCTCTATTTTGTTCTTAATCTATCGTGTATAAGTGTATGAAACTAAGTGAAAAAATAAAATAGAATAGAGAGAGAGAGAGAGCAGTGTGCAGAACCACAGTTTATTCACCTTACCTGTAGTCTAAAATAAATGATGAGAGAGAGGGAGAGAGAGAGCTCAAAACTTTTTTTTTATTCAAGGATTAGGATTTGAGGCATGGCCCATTCTTCCAACCTGTCCTTGCTAATCTACATCAGTTACAACAGCACATATATATTTAATGAAAAGGGGAGAAAGAGAGAAAAAAAAAGTCCTGCAGAAAGAATATGATAAAGAACAGACACACGCGTCCGCGCGCGCGCGCACACACACACACACACACACACACACACACACACACACACACACACACACACACACACACACAGAGGGAGAGAGATTGACAAAAGGATGAGGGAGAGACAGAGAGAGACACAAAGAGAGAAAGGAAAGGGAAGAGAAATTCGTCATCAGTATCGACAACCGGACGACTAAAGCCACATTGATGTTATCATCAAATCCACAAACGACAGTTGTAATTAATACTTAAATGATTCGAGAGAGAGAGGGGTGGACACAGACAGACAGACAGAGACAGCCACACTGAGAGACAGTCAAAGACAGACAGACACAGACAGAGAGAGAGGTACACAACTACAGTTTATTCACTTTAACTGTCGTCTAAAGTAAAAGGTAAGAGAGAGACAGACAGAGAGAAACTCAGAGACAGACTGGGACAGACAGACACACACAGACAGACTGGGACAGACAGACACACACAGACAGACTGGGACAGACACACACACACAGACAGACTGGGACAGACACACACACACAGACAGACTGGGACAGACACACACACAGAGACAGACTGGGACAGACACACACACAGACAGACTGGGACAGACAGACACACACAGACAGACTGGGACAGACAGACACACACAGACAGACTGGGACAGACAGACACACACACAGACAGACTGGGACAGACAGACACACACAGAGACAGACACACACAGACAGACTGGGACAGACAGACACACACAGACAGACTGGGACAGACAGACACACACAGAGACAGACAGACAGACACACAGAGAGACAGACAGACAGACACACACAGACAGACTGGGACAGACAGACACACACAGACAGACTGGGACAGACAGACACACACAGACAGACTGGGACAGACAGACACACACAGAGACAGACAGACAGACACACACAGAGACAGACAGACAGACACACACAGACAGACTGGGACAGACAGACACACACAGAGACAGACAGACAGACACACAGAGAGACAGACAGACACACACACACAGACAGACTGGGACAGACAGACACACACAGAGACAGACAGACAGACACACAGAGAGACAGACAGACACACACACACAGACAGACTGGGACAGACAGACACACACAGAGACAGACTGGGACAGACAGACACACAGAGACAGACTGGGACAGACAGACACACAGAGTGACAGACAGACTGGGACAGACAGACACACACAGACAGACTGGGACAGAGAGACACACACAGACAGACTGGGACAGACAGACACACACAGAGACAGACTGGGACAGACAGACACACAGAGACAGACTGGGACAGACAGACACACAGAGTGACAGACAGACTGGGACAGACAGACACACACAGAGACAGACTGGGACAGAGAGACACACAGAGACAGACTGGGACAGACAGACACACACAGAGACAGACAGACAGACACACAGAGAGACAGACAGACACACACACACAGAGACAGACTGGGACAGACAGACACACACAGACAGACTGGGACAGACAGACACACACAGACAGACTGGGACAGACAGACACACACAGACAGACTGGGACAGACAGACACACAGAGTGACAGACAGACTGGGACAGACAGACATACACAGAGACAGACTGGGACAGACAGACACACACAGACAGACTGGGACAGAGAGACACACACAGACAGACTGGGACAGACAGACACACAGAGTGACAGACAGACTGGGACAGACAGACACACAGAGACAGACTGGGACAGACAGACACACACAGACAGACTGGGACAGACAGACACACAGAGACAGACACACACAGAGACAGACTGGGACAGACAGACACACACAGACAGACTGGGACAGACAGACACACACAGACAGACTGGGACAGACAGACACACAGAGACAGACTGGGACAGACAGACACACACAGACAGACACACACACAGACACACAGAGACAGACAGACACAGAGACAGACTGGGACAGACAGACACACAGAGTGACAGACAGACAGACAGAAAAAAGGTGTGTACAGAACTACAGTTCTTTCACTTTAACTGTCGTCTAAAATAAAAGGTAGGAGAGAGGCAGACAGAGAGAAGCAGAGAGAGACAGAGACACACACACAGAGCCAGACAGAGACAGAGACAGAGAGACAGACAGAGACAGAGAGACATAGAGAGGGGAGTGTACAGGACTACAGTTTATTCATTGAAACTGTCGTCTAAAATAAAAGGTAGGAGAGAGGCAGACAGAGAGAAGCAGAGAGAGACAGAGACACACACACAGAGCCAGACAGACAGACAGACAGAGACAGAGAGACAGAGAGAGGGGAGTGTACAGGACTACAGTTTATTCATTGAAACTGTCGTCTAAAATAAAAGGTAAGAAAGAGACAGAGAGAAACAGAGAGACACACACAGAGACAGACTGGGACAGAGAGACAAACAGAGTGACAGACAGTCAGAGACAGACAGACAGACAGAAAAAGAGGAGTGTACAGTTCATTCACTTTAACTGTCGTCTGAAATAAAAGGTGAGAGAGAGACAGACCGAAAGAAACAGAGAGAGACACACAAACAGAGACAGATAGAGACAAAGAGACACACAGAGAGACACATAGTCAGAGACACACAGACAGAGACAGGCAGACAGACAGAGAGACAGAGAGGTGTGTACAGAACGACACTTCATTCACCTCACCTCTGGTCACGCCGTCACCACCACCACCACCACCACCACCTCCTCTGTTACACACACACGCCCGGGTCCCAAGAGAACAACACCCTCTCCCTGTCGGAGCCAGGCTCCCTCCCTCTCTCCCTCACTCCCTCATTTCCCGCAGTCTGGAACTTTTTTTGTAGAGCAGGCAGCAAAACTCACTGTTCACAAGATGGTAGGGGGAAAAAAAGGAGAGAAAAAAGAATGGGAAATACGAGACAAAACACACGCTGGTCACCACGACAGCAATCACTGTACACAGGATGG
This sequence comes from Babylonia areolata, assembly GCF_041734735.1. Taxonomy (NCBI): domain Eukaryota; kingdom Metazoa; phylum Mollusca; class Gastropoda; order Neogastropoda; family Buccinidae; genus Babylonia; species Babylonia areolata. The sequence continues at coordinate 44,525,194 of NC_134886.1, forward strand.
AGCGAGTTTCGAGAAAACGAGAAGAGCGTGATAAACACACACTGGTCACTATGACTGCAATCACTGTACACAGGATGGAGCGAGTTTCAGAAGAGCGTGATAAACACACACTGGTCACTATGACAGCAATCACTGTACACAGGATGGAGCGAGTTTCAGAAGAGCGTGATAAACACACACTGGTCACTATGACAGCAATCACTGTACACAGGATGGAGCGAGTTTCAGAAGAGCGTGATAAACACACACTGGTCACTATGACAGCAATCACTGTACACAGGATGGAGAGAAGTGTGGAAAAACGAGGAAAACACACACGCTGGTCAGTCACTGTACTACTACTACTGCACTCTCACGACGCTGCTGACCGTGACTGACCCATGGTCAGAACGGTCACTCGATCAGGTGTTCGTGCATCAGCTGCTGACCACGCACGGTCCTCCACTGACCTCCATACTAAGGCTGTCATCTTTGCAAGCACACGAGGAAAAAAAAAAGATAATTACTGACTTTATTTGACAACAGAACTAAAGGTCGTGGGCAGACGCATTTTCACTCCTCCACCCCCGCCCCCCCAAAAAAACAACATCCGTGAACGGTCAAAAGATATTAAATCACAAAGTTGATGTCCACATCGATGTGATAAGACAAAGAGAGAGAAAAAAATTGATCATTCCAGAATCAAAGCCACCGGTTGAAGAAGAAGAAGGAAGAGTCCAGAAACAGAAAAAAGCTGACAGCAGTAGCAGAAGATGAAAAAACACCTGGCTTTACTCACACACAAAATACGTTTTTCTTGTCACAGTAGCAGCAGTAGCGAAGTGATCACATGTTGATGGATAGTTATTTGGGGTTCTTCTAGTTGTTGCCGTCGTTTCTAACACCCCTTTACACCATTAGAAGTGTTCACGTTAAACCTTTTTTTTTTTCATTATCATTATTATTCTGTCGTCTTGAGCCACACTCTATCAAGGCACCACAGCGCTACTGAAAACAATTCACCACTTTATTTTCTCACTTACTGCATGGCTCAGCCTCTCTCTCTCTCTCTCTCTCTCTCCGCCACTGCTGCTTTTTAAACAGAATCCTTCCGTCGCGGGTCGCGAAACGGGGAGTGTGGTATACTAATCGGGTGACCCTCAACGTTCGACACAGGCAGGAAGTTTATTTTTCCACATAAAAACCCCGCCACGCGCCCACAAACATACAGAGGCTGGCAAAATGTTGACAGTACAAAGGAGAGGGAAACGTTATCTTCCTCCACTGAGAACATTCAGACCCACAGGCGCTGTTGAATATAAACGACACACCGAATAACTGAGTACGGGTAAGTATTTTAAATACGTGGCTGATTCCTTCCTCCGTTCGGTATCAACGGAGCAATGTCTTGTCTTTTTTTCGGATGAAATCCTGTAAAACCAAACAAATAAGTAAATAAATATATATTTATCTTTAATAAAGCACGGTTTGTTTGTGTGGGTGGGGGGGGGGGGTTAATGGTCATCAGTGGCTTGCCTTGTTGGTTCCTAAATATTCATCTTTAATAAAGCACAGTTTGTTGGGGCGTGGGGCGTGGGGGGGGGGGGGGGGTTAATGGTCATCAGTGGCATGCTTTGTTGGTTCCTAAATATTCATCTTTAATAAAGCACGGTTTGTTGGGGCGTGGGGCGTGGGGGGGGGGGGGGGGTTAATGGTCATCAGTGGCATGCTTTGTTGGTTCCTAAATATTCATCTTTAATAAAGCACGGTTTGTTGGGGCGTGGGGCGTGGGGGGGGTGTTAATGGTCATCAGTGGCTTGCCTTGTTGGTTCCTAAATATTCATCTTTAATAAAGCACGGTTTGTGGGGGCGTGGGGCGTGGGGGGGGTGTTAATGGTCATCAGTGGCTTGCCTTGTTGGTTCCTAATTCCTAAATATTCATCTTTAATAAAGCACAGTTTGTTGGGGCGTGGGGGGGGGGGGTTAATGGTCTTCAGTGGCTTGCCTTGTTGGTTCCTAAATATTCATCTTTAATAAAGCACGGTTTGTGGGGGGGGGGGGGGTTAATGGTCTTCAGTGGCATGCTTTGTTGGTTCCTAAATATTCATCTTTAATAAAGCACGGTTTGTGGGGGGGGGGGGGGGTTAATGGTCTTCAGTGGCATGCTTTGTTGGTTCCTAAATATGTTGAACACGTACTCTGAGACATAATTTTGGTCGTTGCAAACATTGTGAAAAAGAAAAATCAGTGTACTTCAGTACATACAGTGTATACAGAGAGATAAGAAAACGAGAAAGCACGCAGGCGGGCACACAGACAGACAGACAGAGCTGGGGAGCAGGATAAAAGAAAAATAATAATTAACAAAATAAAAAAACACGACCTGACCTAGGACAAGGAAAGAGATGAAATGGATAATAGAATTAAAGGAGTAAAAGAGTAGAGAAATGAATAAACAAACAAACAAACAAATAAATAAATAATAAACAACTAATGAGAGACAATAACAAGAAGAACAGACAGACAGAAAGGAAGGAATATGATACGAAATGGGAAGAAAGAAAGAAAGAAAAATGAAAGAAAGAAAGAATGAAAGAAAGAAAAATGAAAGAAAGAATGAATGAAAGAAAGAAAAATGAAAGAAAGGACGAACGAAGGAACGAGAAAAAAAGAAAGAAGGAAAAAAGGATGAGAAGAGATTTTGTTAAATGACAGAAAGAGTTAATGAATGAAAGGGTGAACGAAAGAAAGAAACAAAGGAAGAAAGAAAAAAAGAAGAAGGAAATAAAGAAAGAAAGAAAAGCGTACAATGAATAAGTGGAACTGCACAATAATTTATGTCGACCATCACACGTTCCATGAACAAAGTGCACATGACTTGTTTCGTTCCCAGACAAAGTAAGGAAAGAGCTATCGAGAATAAAGAAACCACTGGAACAATTATGAAACAATAATAATAATGATAATAATGATGATGATAATAATAATAATAATGGATACTTATATAGCACACTATCCAGAAATCTGCTGTAGGTGCTTTACAAAAACGCTTTTGTTAACATAAAACATTATATCTATGTTACATACACACACCAAAATGTGACTACACACACACACACACACACACACACACACACACACACACACACACACACACACACACGCTGCATACATACATTTTAACATACATGTGTATCTGACAGCTACCCTAACACATACGCACACACAGGCAGGCACAAACTTACATAAACACACGCACACACAATACACATTCATATACATGCATGTAGTTATGTACACATACATATGTATACACACATAGTCAAACAAGCCGAAGACAGTTAGTTTGTTTGATGTAGATTGGTTTCTTTCGTGTTTTCTGTTGCATATTCCATTTTCAAAATAGTTTTCCGGCAAACATATTAGAACTCCTTCTTCAAAATGTTTATCCATCGAACAGTTTTACCTAAACAAAAAATAAATGAATGGATATTTTTTTTTTAAGTCAGGTAAGTGACAAGTGTTACATTGCGTTTGCAAAATATCAGATGTGGTGTCGTTTTATTTTACAACTATTCTGTATGAGCGATAACATGCTTTTTGTTTCTTTCCTGTTGTTGTTGTGTTGTTGTTTTTATCGAACGGCATTAGCCTGCATTGTTAGGAAACTTCACTTCGTCCAAACATTCACAAAATTACCTTCGGAACGATACATGTAGTAATCCGCTTTAGAGATATAAGTCAACAGAATGTTTAAAATATCATTCTAGAAACGAAAATGTGCGCAAACGTTGTGTGTGTGTGTGTGTGTGTGTGTGTGTGTGTGACTGTAAGTATTTGTTTTTGACCAAGAATAACCATGATAAACATTCTGAAATTTAAAAAAATAATGATAATAATACAAAATCATGATGTAACTCCTCACAGACAATCAAATCTATTTACCCTTTTTGTTAGTGTGATTGGTGATGTTTTTTGCTTGTATTTCATGTTTGTATAAAAATGTCCAAAAGTCCATGATATGAGTGAAATTTCATACAGAAGTTTCGAAGAAACAAACTCCGGTATTTGTGTCCTACTGATTTGTATTCTATTCTATTCTATTCTATTCTGTTTTATTGCACTACGTTTTGTCACAATACATTTCTTTTCTCTTCTATTCTATTGCACTACGTTTTGTCACAACACATTTCTATTCTATTCTATTCTATTCTATTCTATTCTATTGCACTACGTTTTGTCACAACACATTTCTATTCTATTCTATTCTGTTCTATTCTATTCTATTCTATTCTATTCTATTGCACTACGTTTTGTCACAACACATTTCTATTCTATTCTATTCTATTGCACTACGTTTTGTCACAACACATTTCTGTTCTATTCTATTCTATTGCACTACGTTTTGTCACAACACATTTCTATTCTATTCTATTCTATTCTATTCTATTCTATTCTATTCTATTCTATTCTATTCTATTCTATTGCACTACGTTTTGTCACAACACATTTCTATTCTATTCTATTCTATTCTATTCTGTTCTATTCTATTCTATTGCACTACGTTTTGTCACAA
>NC_134886.1:44539748-44552248 GCF_041734735.1 Babylonia areolata
CTCTCTCTCTCTCTCTCTGTCTCTCTCTCTCCCTGGTTTTATTTACCACAGTCTCTCTCACAGTCTCTCTCTGTCTCTGTCCAGCTCGCTCTCTCTCTCTCTCTCTCTCTCTCTATATATATATATATATATATATATAGTTCTATCTACCTATCTATCTATCTGTCTATATATCTATAATTCTCTCTCTCTCTCTCTCTCTCTCTCTCTCTCTCTCTCTCTCTCTCTCTCTCTCGTTCTCTCAGTCTCTCTTTGGTTTTCTTCTTCTCGCTCATCAGATGGACGCCCCTAAGGTTTTCTTTCCCACTCTTTCTCTCTCTCATCTCTCTGTCTCTCTCTCTCTCTCTCTCTCTGTCTCTCTCTTTCTCTCTCTCACCTCTCTGTCTCTCTCTCTCCTCTCTCTCTCTTTATATCTCTTTCTCTCCTCTCTCTCTTTATATCTCTTTCTCTCTTTATCTCTCTCTCTTGTCCTCTGTCTCGATGGTTTTATTTACCACAGTATTTCTCCCTCCCTTCCCCCCCGCCCCCATTCACTCCCCCCATCCGTACCCCCCCCCCCCCCCCCCCCGCCCCCAACCCCCCACCCCAACACACACACACACTGCCTATCTGTCTGACTGGGGGATTTCTATGGCCCACCCCTATACCCTCTGCGTAATGTGCTGTAACAAGGTGCACACACAGAGAGACAGAGAGAGGGGAGAGGAGCGAAGGGGCGGGCGGAGGGAAGGGGGGAGGTATGGAGGGAGGAGGATGGAGAAGAAGGAGGAGGAGGAGGAGGGGGAGGGGACTAGATGGGGGAAGCAAGCAGGCAGGACGTGCGATTGACTGCACGTGCTATGACTGGCTGACTTGACGGCAGCAGATGGAGAAGGGGGGGGAGGGGCGAGGGGGGGGGGGGGGGAGGGGGCTCTGTCTTCACACTTTCCAACTGACTCCCTACAGGCAAGAAAAGAAAGGGGAAAAAAACGAAAAACCATACAAACAAACAAAAAACCCCAGTGCCATGGAACCTCCTCCTGCTTCCTCACCCCTCCTTCCTTACTCCTCCTCCTCTTCTTCCTCCTCCTCTTCCTCCTCAACCTACTCCCCAACCCACCAACCCACCCACCCACCAAAAACAAAACAACAAAAAAAACACAGTTCACCAACACCACCGTCTCATCAAGCCTCCCCCTCCCCCCTCCCCCACAACCCCACCCCCCAACCACCTCTTTCCCTTACTCCCTTACCACCCCCCTCACTCCCTTAACCCTTCGCACCCCTCCCCTCCCCCTTCCCACCACCAACTAAGCCCTCTATGCAGCCGTTCTTCGGAAGTCCTTTTCTTCGAGTCTCCCAGTAAGCGTGTGATGCAACAGTCTTAATTTCTTTTTTAAGAAAAAATACGTGAGGGACATGACTAAAGATATGTGTCTTTTTTTGTCAGCAAACCTCTCTCTCCCTCTCCCTCTCCTTTTCCTTCTCTGTCTCTGTCTCTGTCTCTCTCGCGCGACGTGTGTTTGCGTGCGCCCATGCGCATTGTCACGGGTACTGTTTTGTGTGTGTAAAGCGGGCCTGAGTGAGTGCGATGTCTATACATTTATATGTACTTTTTTATGCTGAGAATAGTAACCCGCCATTGCTTCATATTCATATCATAACCACCAGACAACCAGAAATTGCCATATGTTGTGATAACTGATCAGTACAGCTTATGGGAATATACTAATGAAGTTTGTTTAGTGAGCCATGTAGCCTATGTTAGGTAGACAAGGACATTGTTGCTGATGAAACTAGGCAGTAGATGTTTCGAGGCATGTTGTCTTGGGTGGATTATTTCCATACGATCGTTGCAGTGCCGTCACAGTAGAGTGACTCATTTTTATTCCTTTTTTCTTTTTCTTTTTTTTTTCTTGTTTCTGTTTTTTCTGCGGTGAACAGCGCCGTACTCTCACAGTCCAATGATGTGCTGTGATAAACAGCACTGTGATGCCGTACGGTGGTCACTGATTATTTTATTTTATTTTTTTCATATTTAGTGATGTTCATGTGCATTTTAACTATTTACTTTGAAACTGTATACAAAGCAATGTTGTTGTTGTTTTTTTGTTTTGTTTTTGTTTTGTTTTTTGTTTTGTTTTGTTTTTGGTTTTTGTTTTGTTTTGTTTTTGGTTTTTGGTTTTTTGGTTTTTTGTTGGGGTTTTTTTGTTGTTGTTTTTGTTTGTTTGTTTGTTTTGTTGTTTTTTTGTTGGTTTTTTTTGGTTTTTTGTTTTTGTTTAATTCTTAAACATTTTCAATTCACAGAATACCCTATTCTAAGTGTGTTTTCATGGTTCAGTGATTTTCATGTGCACTTCAACATATTCACTTCAAAATTGTATTCAAAGGAAGGGGTTTTTTGTTTGTTTAATTCTTAAATATTTTCAAATCTCAGAACACCCCCATTTTGATTTTCTTTCATGCTTGAAAGATTTTCATGTGAATTTCAACATATTCGCTTTGAAACTGTATTCAAAGCAAAGGTTTTCTGGTTGAAATCTGAACATGTTTTGATTTACAGAACTGCCCATTTTTCTCTTGTTTTTCCAAACTTCAATGATTTCCACGTCCGTCTTAACTCTTTATCTTTAAAATTGTATTCAAAGCAATAACTTTCTTTTTTCTTTTTTTCTCTTTTTAAAAAAAAATGTTTTCGCCCTGGCTGTTGTAAGTGTTTGTATTGTTTCCTTGATTAAATGGTTTGTTTTGTTGTTGGTTTTTTGGTTTGTTTTTTTTTTGGGGGGGGGGGGGGGGGCGAGGGGGGTTGTTTTGTTTTGTTTTTTGTTCGTTTGTTTGTTTGTTTGTTTTTTTATTTTACGTAATGTATTTTCGTTTGTTTGTTTGTTCTTTATTTTACGTAATGTATTTCAATGTATAATTCCTAAAAACATTCTTAAACATAATTGATTCACGGAACAGAACTTTTTCCTCCTCACCCATAAAACCATACGCCGACGCCCACTATTACACCTCCTCTTCCAGCTCTTATGGCTTTTAACACAAATTGATTATGATCTCAACCAGCCGCCGTGGCGAAGTGGTTAGCGTCGCGGACTGACGACTGGGAGGACGCGGGTTCGAATCCCAGCGGAGGTGGGGTTTTCGGCCCGTGGCCGGCTCCTACCCAGAGTTGAGTGTGCTGTAGGCTTAAATGGGGAGACTCGGACCACACAGTCGAGTGTCATCCACTTCAAGGATGCGTCTTTGGGTGTGTTGCTCTAATTACCTGACCAACACTGCAAGTGTCTGTATCTCTCGGGCCTGGTTAACGCCGGGATATCATTATGACAGGAAGCGTAGAGTACAACCTTGTCACGCAGTCCCAAACCAAAATGGACCTCCATAGCAACATCGTCATCGTCATCGTCATCCTCCTCCTTTATCATCATCAATATAAACAAAACAGTCTCAATAAGTCTGTGGCCTTTCAGGCCCTGCTCTCATGGTGACCTCAGTTTCGATACCCCTCCTCTTCCGTGCTTGGGGTGAGTCCTGTCAATGTCTTCAGTGTCGGCAGATTCATAGGTGGCTGTTGTTTGAGGGATGTGGTGGCGGTCTCCACTCTGGGACAATTATTGTCGTTAGTAGGGGGCTTAGTAGGTGGTGTCCTAAGTACGTTAAATCAGAACAGGCACCACTGAACGCCACCGAAGTGATTCAGCGCAGTGGTGTGTGGCCTCCTGGCGACCTCACATCGATGGTTCCCTGCGGACTGCCGACGCTGGAACTGTGACGGACGAACCCGGGTGTGGCCGTGTATGGGGGAATCTAAATGAGCGGCGTGGGAGTAATGCCACTGAAACGGTGCAGATGATGGGGCAGAAAAAAATGATTATGATCTTTATCATGTTTCACACACTATTTCCATTTATAACTCACGATAATCTTTGTGAAGGACAAAGACTCTCAACCTAGGGAGCAAGATTGCACTTGCTCTTAGTGCTGCAGCCTTAGGGGGCTAGCTGGCCTTTGGAAACCACCCCAACGCCGACTGTCCAAAAGCCCTCTTGACCGAGAGAGTGGGGATGTAACTTGGACAAGACACTCTCCCCTGTAACCAACTTGTAGCCCAGTTGGCTACGTGTATGACCGATTTTACCTCGCCATGTAGGCAGCCATACTCCGTTTTCGGGGGTGTTCATGCTGGGTATGTTCTTATTTCCATAACCCACCGAACGCTGACATGGATTACAGGATCTTTAACGTGCGTATTTGATCTTCTGCTTGTGTGTACACACGAAGGGGGTTCTGGCACTAGCAGGTCTGCACATATGTTGACCTGGTAGATCGGAAAAATCTCCACCCTTTACCCACCAGGCGCCGTTAAACCCGGGACCCTCAAACTGAAAATTCCAACACTTTAACCACTCCGGTATTGTCGTCTTCATGGTAATTCATACACCACGATTATGAACGAAAGACTCAAAGGGATATATGGTCATGGGAAAACATGATCGTCAACGCTCCGTTTCCATGAACGAGACAGTCAAGAGATTACATAATCATTGTGAATAACTGATCATCCATACACTAAGTACACAAACAAGTTAGTTAAGAGTATATGTGAACAATAGGTCATACACACAAAATAAAGTTGAACAGATTAATCGACAGAATATATGACTCACTGATGATTCATAAATTCTCATTCTCTCTCTCTCTCACTTCACATACAATATACATGATCAAGACAATCAGAATACATAATCAGTAAGACTATCTCATCTTTCGCACACTTTACATGTGAACACGATAATCAGAAGAATATAATCATCATTCATGATTATTTACAAATACCTGTCATTCACACACAATACGCATGAACAAGGTGATCAGAATACATGCATGGTAATTACGTATGTCCGATCATTCACATAGAAATCACATGAAGAGAGCACTGCGGAGAATATTAATTAATAATGCATTGTGAATGTACGATCACCCACAAACGATATAATCTACATGAACAAGATATACAGTTCAGGAAATATGTCCGTCATTCTGACACATCGCCACACACACACACACACACAGGCAGGCCACTTAACGCAATCTTCCCATTCCAGAGCCAGCCCTCACGATGTCTCAACATAACGACCCCCAAGCCTGAAGCTTTTCGCGGTGTCCTCTTACCTCCCTTTCCCCCGTTTTTCCTTAAAAACGTTTTCAACGGATGGAGAAAACAGTACCCCCTCTCTGCCACTTCTACCTACCTCCTCTACACCCCTTACCCCCCCCCCCCCTCCACCCCCACCCCCCTCCCCTGCCACCCACAACCTCCCTTTAAAAAAAAATTAACAACCAAAATTCCTCAAATCTTCGGTTGATACAGTTTAGCATTGACTTTTTTTTGTTTGTTTGTTTTTGTTTGTTTGTTTGTTTTTTGGCTTCGTTCATACTTATATACTATGTTCACACAAAGCCCAGCCAATTGCTGATAGCCAGTTGCCGTCAGCCTGATACAACAAGACACTTCAGTCAGATAAAGCCAGTTGCTGTCAGCTATACGGCGCTCTGCAGACAGAAGAAAGGAATATTATAGGGATTCACGCGACCAGTATCGTTGTGAAGAGTTCCGTCCCTTGGAACAGCCATCCGTCTCATCTGTCTCCGCGAAACATATTGGGGAATTGAAAAAAGAAAAAAAAAAGGTGGCTGGAGACGGCTGGATATGGCTGGTCACCAGTGTGAAGATTTTCCGCCGGGGGTGGGGGGAGGGGGCGAGGCGGGGGAAGAATAGTAGGGGTGCTTGATTGTGATTCCAAATACTTCCATGCAAATAGTGTCCATACTTAATACTGATGTCGAGATGTGGCAGTGAAAAGAGGAATTCGGTAGAAAGCAGCTCGAATGTTTCTGGAATGACGCCCACTGCAGGACAGTATTGTTGCTGTCGTTGTTTCTTTCTTTCTTTTTTGTTTATTTCTTGATGTTGTTGGGGGTTTTTGTTGCTTTTTTTTCAAGGGGGGTGGGGGGGTTAGAGAGAGAGTGTGTGTGTGTATTGTATTGTATTTGTATTGTATTTTTTTCTTTTTTGTCACAACAGATTTCTCTGTGTGAAATTCGGGCTGCTATCCCCAGGGAGAGCGCGTTGCTACACTGAGAGCGCCACCCATTTTTTTGTATTTTTTCCTGCGTGCAGTTTTATTTGTTTTTCCTATCGAAGTGGATTTTTCTACAGAATTTTGCCAGGAACAACCCTTTTGTTGCCGTGGGTTCTTTATGTGCGTTAAGTGCATGCTGCACACGGGACCTCGGTTTATCGTCTCATCCGAATGACTAGCGTCCAGACCACCACTCAAGGTCTAGTGGAGGGGGAGAAAATATCGGCGACTGAGCCGTGATTCGAACCAGCGCACTCAGATTCTCTCACTTCCTAGGCGGACGCGTTACCTCTAGGCCATCACTCTGTGTGTGTTTTTGGTTTGAAACCCCCAAAGCCCTGTACAGTTAACGGGGCAGTGAATCTATATTCAACCTCGTGAAGGGCTCGAGACGGGAACGTAGAGGCCTAACCTTATCCTTCCTCTGTTTTAACCTACTCCAACCAAAGTGAGGTACCCGTTCACACGCTGAAGGAAACGAGGAAAGTGGGGAAAAGCGTCCTTCCCATCAAAAACCAAAAACCAAAACGAGGCTTTGAATCATGATCACTGGCGAACTACTGGATCAGAAGTCAGCGTTGGCCTAACGACTTTGCCACGAGAGAAACAGACACACAGACAAAAAAATCTACTTTTCACAATGAAAAAAAAAACAGATACGGTTAGAATATTTCCATAGAACAGTTTCAAACAAAATGTGAAATCACTAATGTCTGTTGGCTTGATGTTGTGTTTATTATGCTGTCCAATGACTGTTGTCAATAGTCGTGAAAAAGTCACCCTCATTCAATGTTTCAAGTCGATTCTGTACAGTATACGTTATCCAATTTATTATTTGTAAGATGTGAATGTAATTGCGGGGATACGTGTATTAAACCAGTGTCGCGTGCGACAGTGTAGTGTTGAAAAAAAAGAAGGAAATTTTGGTCAACTTGACCCCTCGAATACGTCATGATTTTTGCTGTTTGTTTTGTTTTGTTTTTTCTTGTTCCCTTCTTTCTTTCTTTATTTCTATGCGTGCGTGCACATGTGCGTGTGTACGCGCGAATGAGTGTGTGCTCCTTCCCTCCCTCTAGTCAGCTCAGGTTGATGTTTTCTTTTTCTCGTGCATGCATATCTGCCGGTTGTTTAGCTTAACTACAAGTTTGATAAGGACGACTCATACGGAATCTACCTCGACGGGTCAGATCAACTGGGGAAGAAAACAGTGTGTTTTACGGGCTTCGTGCCGACGGCAAAGAGTTTCACTTCAACTTGACCCTAAACACGAACCTGTTGTCCGACGATTTTGTTGTGGGGTACTGGGGCGGAAATGGAAGCATGCATCGCAGCAAGGAATTGTGGGACTGGGATTATTCCGGAAGAACCAAGGGGCCAACGGTCGTCAACGCCGCACTAGTCACTGTGTGGGGCTGTTCCTGCTCCATTCGTTTTGGAGTGAGGGGTTTTTTACCGATTCAGTTCGGGTTTGGGGCCTCCAGTGCCACTACATTTCCTGGGTCCGTGTCCGACCAGGAGGTCTGGGACTACGTCCTAGTTCCAGGGATTTAATCTCCCGTATTATTTTTTTTTCACGAGCTCTTGAGCTCTGAAGAGTGGTCCGCCGTTGTCCTGGGCACCCACATCCTTCCCTGCACCCGTGATACCCTGAGACTGTCACAGGGGTGTCCCCGACGTATACAACAATCGCCGCTTTACACCCCCCTGTCTACAGAAAGTCTAGAACTCCCAGTGGTCGCCGGCATCGTGGGTTATCTGTGACAAGGACCTGTGTGTTTGGAACTAATGCGAGCCGTACATGGACGGTAGAGGATGCGTGTGTATGTGTGAGAGCAGTGCACAAGAGGGGTGAGTGTACGTGTTCGAGCGAATGTGATTTACTCATTTATTTTTCCCTCATTCCCTTTTATGATGTGGCGATTTGTATTAGCGGGTTAGTAAGTTTGGGGAGTGGAGGGGGGATTAAGGGAAATAGTTAGGTCTTACTGCTGTTTTGGTTGTCAGTATATCTGTGTGAGTGAGTGAATAAAGTTTGGTATCGTGTATAAATTCTTGGTGTTGGCTGCATTTAATTGAGCGTGCGAGGATCCGGAGACCCATTTTTTCTTAAATTTTCTTTTATTAGATTGCGCGGGGCCTGTCAGGTTGTAGGTGGGTCCTCAACCTTGACCGGTCACGTGACAACCAGTTACAATGTTTTACATCTTGCACAATATGTGACTTTCAAAGAACAGGATCTTCCACGCAGGACTAAAAATGGGGGGGAAAATGGTGAACTTAACCAGCTCTGCTATTGTATCATCAGCAAAACAAATATAAACAAAACAAAAAAATGAAAAGACAAAAAATAAATAAAACAGTAATATATATATATATATATATATATATATATATATATATATATATATATATATATATATATAACCAGCAGCTATCCTTTCTGAAGGCGCTGTCGCCAAATCGGTGAAGGACTGGACTTCTGATCCAGTGATCACCAGAGATCAGGGGGGCCGACGAAGCCCCGTTTCGGCATTGTGTTATGTTCTTAGAAAATGCATTTTACTCCGATTTTCATCGCTCCGCCTTGGCGTGAATGGGAACCTGCCTTCGGTTTAAGATTCTACTTCTTCTTATTATTCTTCTTCTTCGTTCGTGGGCAGCAACTTCCACGTTCACTCGTATACGAATGGGCTTTTACGTGTATGACCATTTTTACCCCGCCATGTATACTACTTCGTTTTCGGGGGTGTGCATGCTGGGTATGTTTTTGTCTCCATAACCCACCGAACGCTGATATGGATTACAGGATCTATAACGTGCGTATTTGATCCTCTGCGTGCTTATACACACGAAGGGGGTTCAGGCACTAGCAGGTCTGCACATATGTTGACCTGGAAGATTGGAAAAAATCTCCACCCTTTATCCACCAGGCGCCGTCACTGAGATTCGAACCCGGGACCCTCAGATTGAAAGTCCAATGTTTTAACCACTCGGGTATTGCGTCCGACTTAAGATAGTTAAAAGCGGCTTAAAGGGAGGATTGGGGTCCGCCTTCCTATGCCGAGCCCCAGACACAGTGGAAATCTCTGCCCCGCTGGCCGTAAATGCCTTTGAAACATTTAACTCCTTTAGCCTACCTTTTTTTAAATTAATGCCTGGCCAGTTACCACCATCACCATCATGATTGTTCTAGAGATTGTTGTAGTGATCTGTCTTCACTACCTGACCAACAGACTAGCTTCGGTTATTCTTGTTGCTGTTGTTATTATCATCATCATCATTATCATTATAATTCTTGTTGTTGTTATTATTGTTATTATTGTCATTTTTATTATTATTACGGGAAGGAGGAGGAGGAAGGTAGCAGAATGGTTCAGACGCTCATCTACCAATACAGAGTCCGTGAGGGTTTCTCTCTGTCTGTCTGTCTCTCTCTGTCTCTCTGTCTCTCTACCCCTGTCTCTATCTCTGTATCTTTCATCCTCTGTCTGTCTGTCTGTCTGTCTGTCTGTCTGTCTGTCTGTCTGTCTGTCTCTCTCTCTCTCTCTCTCTCTCTCTCTCTCCTGTCTCTCTACCTCTCTACCTCTCTGTCTGTCTCTGTCTGTGTCTGTCTGTCTGTCTGTCTGTCTCTCTCTCTCTCTCTCTCTCTCTCGCTCTCTCTCTCTTAATATAATGATATAGTAGTTTTTGCATTCATCGCATTGAATTATATGTTCAGAATATTGCTGTTGTGTGAGTATGGCCGTAAAAATTCCATTGCACATTTGACATGTCCCTCCATTAGAAGTTTGTCCGTTATTTGAATTAAAAAAGTTTCGTTTGCCACCTCTCTCTCTCTCTCTCTCTCCTCTCTCTCTCTCTCTCTCTCTCTCACACACACACACACACACACACACACACACACACGTTCTCTGTCTCTCCTCTCTCTCTCTCTCTCTCTCTCTCTGTCTGTCTGTCTGTCTCTCTCTTGTTCAAACGGCTGTTTTATAACGAAACCAGAAGCGTTAGAAGAGACGTAGCAATGTATATCTTTTATGCACAGAAACATAGAGGGTGTATATCACTGCTGGTTTATGATTTTGTTTTGTTTCTATTTGTTTTGTTGTTGTTTTTTCAGTTGCCATTTGTTATCAAGCACTCGTGTTTACAGGCTTGTGGCCCAAACATCAAAATTGATGAAACTCTCTCTGCCTCTCTCTCGCTCTCTCCATCTATCGTCTATCTATCTATCTATCTATCTATCTATCTATCTATCTATCTATCTATCTATCTATCTATCTATCTTCATATTTCTGATTCGATTTCTCCTTCTCTTCCCCTCTCTCTCTCTCTCTCTCTCTCTCTCTCTCTCTCTCTCTCTCTTTGTCTCTCTTACCCTCTCATTCTCTCACTTTCTCACTCTCACACCCTCTCTATGTCTCTGTCTGCCTGTCTGTCTGTCTGTCTGTCTGTCTCTCTCTCTCTCTCTCTCTCTCTCTCTCTCTTTCTCTCTTTCCCTCTCATTCTCTCACTTTCTCAGTCATTCTCTCACTTTCTCACTCTCACACCCTCTCTCTGTCTCTGTCTGCCTGTCTGTCTGTCTGTCTCTCTCTCTCTCTCTCTCTCGATCTCTCTCTCTCTTTCTCGGAAAAGGAAGAAAGAAGTGTAACGACTGGTTTGATGATGAGTGTGAACTAAAGAAACACGAAGTTAAAAAGTTACTTAAGAGGTTCCAGAGATGTAAAACAGAAAAAGATAAACAAGAAAAAAGAGAAGCGTATGCTTTGTCTCGGAAAGAATATGTTAAATTAAGAAAAAGAAAGGAACAAGAGTTTGTAGAAGCCAGATTAAGAAAACTTAGAGAATCGGTTTGTGATTCTAAGACATTCTGGGCAATATTAAGATCAGTGAATAGAAAAGATTTTGTATATAATGAAATATCCATAGAACAATGGCACGATCATTTTTTTGGTGTTTTCAATGAGTCAGTACATAATGCAGAACAAGAAGAACACATGCAGTTAGAAGACGAGGATAATTCTGAACCATTGTTTAATGATCCAATATCTAGTGAAGAGGTTATTGCCGGCATTAGACATTTGAAAACAGGAAAGAGTGCAGGGCCAGATAAAATTGTTGCAGAGATGTTAAAGAATGCAAATACAGACATTATAAGCTTTCTTGTTCAAGTATTCAACCAACTATTTGAAAGTGGTACTTTTCCTTCAGAATGGTCAAAATCCATACTTATCCCAATTCACAAAAAGGGAGATGTCAACAATCCCGACAATTATCGGGGAGTAGCGCTTACCAGTATTCTAAGTAAAGTGTACACTTACATATTGAACAAGAGACTAACCAAATGGTCTGAAAAAGAAGAAAAAATAATGGAACAGCAAGCAGGATTTAGAAGTAACTACAGTACAACAGATCACATATTTACATTGTACACACTTGTCCAAAAATACTTACTCAATAACACAAAACTTTATGTTGCTTTCATTGATTTCAGGAAGGCCTTCGATTCCGTGAATCGTAATGTATTATGGCATGTTCTGCGTGAAAGTGGTGTGAATGGCAAATTATACAATGCTCTTAGAGGTGTTTATAAGTCAGTGCTTGCATGCGTACGTGAGAAAGGTATATATTCAGAATATTTTGATTGCCCAAATGGGGTAAAGCAAGGTTGTCTTTTGAGCCCACAAATGTTCTCCTTTTTTATTAACGAATTAGCAACAGAATTGTCGAGAAAAGGAAGACATGGAATTCAATTAATTCCGGGAGCAATCGAGATATTTTTACTGTTATTTGCAGATGACGTTGTTCTTTTGTCTGGAACTGTTAGGGGTTTACAGAACCAATTAAATGCATTGAAAGAAGAAGCAGACTATTTGGGTTTAACAGTGAACATGGATAAAACTAACATTATTGTATTTAGAATGGGTGGACATCTGTCAGTGCACGAAAAATGGCTTTATGGAAATGAGGATGTTAAAGTTATAAATTCATATAAATATTTGGGAATGATATTCTCAACAAAATTAAGCTTAAATTATGCTTGGGAAGAATCTTGCAGGAAAGCAAAGAAAGGTGTTATTGAAATATTGAATTCATTAAAAAAGCTTAAGTCTATTGATTACTGTTTGTTTTGGAAAATGTTCGATACACAGATTGAACCTATACTTACATATGCAGCCGAAGTTTGGGGACTAAAGGTAAATTCACAGATGGAAAAAGTACATACTTATGCAATTAAACGTTTTTTAAATGTGCCAATTCATTCATCCAACACAATGTTATATGGGGAAACGGGCAGATATCCTTTGTATATAAGAACATTTGTAAAATGCATTAAGTATTGGTTGAAATTATTGAAACTTCCACAATCACGTTTAC
>NC_134886.1:44557248-44582248 GCF_041734735.1 Babylonia areolata
ATGAAAGTTGTTCTTGCCTTGCCGATTCTGGCTGTGACGTCTCGGTCCGTGCCTCCCTGTCGGTCAACCACGCTTCCCAAGTAGATGAAAGACTCCACATCCCTGATGTGCTCTCCTCCGACTGTGACTGGTGTGTTGGCAGTGGTGTTGGTCTTCATCAGCTCTGTCTTCTTCTTGTTGATCTTGAGCCCTGTCCTGGCTGACGTGGTCTCCAAGCGAGTGGTCTTGTCCTGCATCTGGCTGTGGTTGTGTGACAGGAGCGCCAGGTCGTCAGCGAAGTCGAGGTCGTCCAGCTGTGTCCAGAGTGTCCACTGTATACCGTTGTTCCTGCCTGTTGTAGTGGTCTTCATGATCCAGTCGATGACCAGGAGGAAGAGGAACGGTGACAGCAGGCAACCCTGGCGAACTCCGGTCTTCACGTCGAAACTTTCGGACAGCTGGCCTGCGTGGGCAATCCTGCAGCTCATGTCCTGGTAGGTGCACCGGATGAGGGAGATGATCTTCTCTCAGTGGGACTCCGTAGTGCCTCAGCAGCTTCCACAGCGTCTCTCTGTCCACACTGTCAAGGCCTTCTCATAATCTATGAAGTTGATGTAGAGGGGGGAGTTCCACTCCAGCGACTGCTCCACGATGATGCGCAGGTTGGCGATCTGGTCGGCACAGGATTTGTTCCGCCGGAAGCCTGCCTGCTGGTCTCGGAGCTTGGGGTCGACGGCCTCTTTCATCATGTGTGTATGTGTGGGGAGGATATTTGTTTCCTTATTTGTTTTTCATTTCTTGCTTGATTTTTTTTTTTTTTTTTTTTTTTTTGGTAGTATCATTATTACCAAATAAGATTAACAATAAATACTTGGTGATGTGTAACTGCCGTATGTTAACAAATGGACGGCGATACTTTCGTGTTGTTCGGTAAAATTTCTGTTATTTTAACAGATCCTTGCGTGTTGTAGAGCTTGTAATTGCGTAATACTTTGTTTTGGTCGCCTAGGCCATTGAGTCTAAACTGAAAAGGATTGAGTATGTGTTCAAAGGGGAACTTTTAAAAACAAATTAAAACCACCAGCAGTCCAGCGGACGAGCTACTAGTGTTTTTCAACCCTGTGCTTTGCTCGCCTTGTAAGAGCGGGAACTTTTTCATGACACAGCCAGGATCCCACCTTGAAAGGTCAGAGGCACAGACAGGACATCACCCCTCTTCAGACAGCCAGGTCTTCCCACCCCACCCCCTTAGAACGCCAAAAGAACAGCCAGGACATCACCCACCTTCAGGCAGCCAAAACTTCCTCTCTGGGACGCCAGAAGAACAACCAAGACATCACCCCTCTACAGACAGCCAGGCATTTCCCCTCTTGGAACACCAGAAGAACAGACATGACACTGCCCGTCTTCAGACAGCCAGGACTTCCTTTTTGAACGCCAGTAGAACAGCCAGAACATCACCCCTCTTCAGACTGCCATGTCTTTCCCCTCTTGGAACACCAGAAGAACAGACAAAATGTCACCCCTCTTCAGACAGCCAGGACTTCCTTCTAAGCATGGTAGAACAGCCAGGACATCACCCCTCTTCAGACAGCCAGGCATTCCCCCCTTGGAACACCAGAAGAACAGCCAGGACATAACCCCTCTACCGACAGCCAGAACATCACCCCTCGTAGAACACTAAAGGAGCAGCCAGGACATCACCCCTCGTAGAACACTAAAAGGAAAAGCCAGGACATCACCCCTCGTAGAACACTAAAGGAACAGCCAGAACATCACCCCTCGTAGAACACTAAAGGAACAGCCAGGACATCACCCCTCGTAGAACACTAAAGGAACAGCCAGGACATCACCCCTCGTAGAACACTAAAGGAACAGCCAGGACATCACCCCTCGTAGAACACTAAAAGGAAAAGCAGGCTCACCCCTTAGAACACTAAAGGAACACCAGACACCCCCTCGTAGAACACTAAAAGGAAAAGCCAGGACATCACCCCTCTTAGAACACTAAAGGAACAGCCAGGACATCACCCCTCGTAGAACACTAAAGGAACAGCCAGGACATCACCCCTCTTAGAACACTAAAGGAACAGCCAGGACATCACCCCTCTAGAGAACACTAAAGGAGCACCAGACATCACCCCTAGAGAACACTAAAGTAACAGCCAGGACATCACCCCTCTTAGAACACTAAAGGAACAGCCAGGACATCACCCCTCTGAGAACACTAAAGGAAGCAGCCAGCACACCTCTAGAGAACACAAAGTACAGCCAGCATCACCCTCTTAGAACACTAAAGGAACAGCCAGGACATCACCCCTCGTAGAACACTAAAGGAACAGCCAGGACATCACCCCTCTTAGAACACTAAAGTAACAGCCAGGACATCACCCCTCTTCAGACAGCCATGACTTTCCCATCTTGGAACACCAGAAGAACAGACAAGACATCACCCTTCGACAGACAGCCAGGACATCACCCCTCTTCAGACAGCCAGGACATCACCCCTCTTCAGACAGCCAGGACATCACCCCTCTTCAGACAGCCAGGACATCACCCCTCTTCAGACAGCCAGGACTTTCCCCAAATGAACCCCGCACCCGAAGAGAGACCCAGGACTTTTCTACCGCGCGTTCTTTTACGTGCGCTAAGTACATGCTGAGCACGGGACCTCGGCTTATTGTGTTCTCCGAATGACTTGCGTCATGGTCGCCACTCAAAGTCTCGTGGAGAGAGAGAGAAAAAAGAAAACAATGGTGAGTGTGGGGTTCGAATCACTGCGTTCATCAGTGTCTCTCGCTTCCTAGGCGGACGCGTTACCACTGGGCCAGCTCTTGGGCTGCCGCCCTCCTTGTGACCACCACCGTCACGCCATCTGCAAAAAAAACAGCAGGGCTCATAACTCACCTGAGAGGCTGACATCACCCAGACACCCGATCCTCACCCCCACCCGCCAGTGACGCAATTCTACACACAGGTTTTCTTCCAGCTTGCCTCTCTCATCAAAGAAGGCTGTGACTAATGTCAGTGTAGACCTGCGAACACCTCAGTCGTTTCCCCCTTCCCCCCCTTTCCCAAACTCGGGACCTCTCCTCAGAATGCCTCAGCCTAATGAGTTACTTCCCGCTGATGGATGGCCACCCAAGTTCTCTCCCCTGGAGCGGCGCACAAGCTGACGGGAGTGGCGGGGAGGGTGCTAAGTGATGTTGCCTTTTAACAGCACAGCGCTACGCCTGCAGTCAGCACTGCCAGCCAGCCCACCACCCCACACCCAGCCAGCCCCAAGTCTACCCCCCCCCCCCCCCCCCTGAAACACCGACACAGCCTTGAGAGAGAGAGAGGGAGAGGGAGGGAGAGAGAGAACTGATTAGTTTCCAGTCCAAGGCATCCCGACAATCAAGCCGGCTCTCATCGTGTCTTACACCTGAGAACCGCATAATGTTTTGTCAACATTGATTTTTCTTCCCCTCCTTTTTTTTTTTTTTTTTTTTTTTTTTTTTTTAGTCGGGGGCGGGAAAGGGGTCATAGTAGCATATCTACCTCATCTATATATTTTCGACATGCTCTTCTTTTCTCAGGCCCGAGACGGGCATCTCCTCTTGTTATCGTCCGTGTATACCCCCCCCCACACTATCCTCCCCACTCCCCCCCCCCCCCCACACACACACACACCCTCCAAATCATCCCTCTGTCTCAGTAGTAGTGTGCAACAGATCATGGGATTCTTTTGTCGTTCACAACACGACAAAAGATCATAGCATTCTGCAGTCAGTCAGTCAGTCAGTCACAACTAACCGCAACAGGTCATAGCACTGCGCAGTTAGTTACTATAACAGCTGGGTCAATGGACAATCCAGCTTGAAAAAATAGTTTTATTCACTATCTAGTAGTTTTATTTAGTGGGGTGTCTTTATATGTTCATAATGGCTTTTTAAACCACCATCCACCCCAAACACAAATACAGTTTTAAAGGTTAGAAAATTAGCCAAGACTGTTTTTGGTGTGTTCTCCATTCCGTTATGAAAATACATAGACATCTGGGCCTGGATTTGATATTTACTCCATAACTGCATAACTTGCTTCATCCAGTGAGCCCAACAGGTCATGGTATGGTGTCCAGTTTGTAAAAACTTGGGATTGACCAAGATTTTATGAATATAATCTATATATATATATATATATATATATATATAATATCAAATCCAGGCCCATATGTCTTTGTATTATCATAATGGAATGGAGCTCACACCAAAAATCAGTTTGGGTTAATTCTTTAACCTTTAAAACTGTATATTTGTCCTAAGTATATATACATCATTCTGTGTAAATATACATGTGTGTGTGTCTGTGCGTGCGTACGTGCGTGCGTGTGTGTGTGTGTGTGAGTGTGCGTGTGTATGTATTTGTTTGGTTATGTATGTATGTATGTATGTATGTATGTATGTATGTATGCATCAAGTATTAAAGCTGAGAATCGCTTTCACAGAGAGAGTGAGAGAGAGAGAGAGAGAGAGAGAGAGAGAGAGA
This sequence comes from Babylonia areolata, assembly GCF_041734735.1. NCBI lineage: Eukaryota > Metazoa > Mollusca > Gastropoda > Neogastropoda > Buccinidae > Babylonia > Babylonia areolata. The sequence continues at coordinate 44,561,755 of NC_134886.1, forward strand.
GAAGAAAAGAAAAGAAAATAGTGTGTACGTGTGGAATACATCGGTAGCTATTAAACCCCGTTACACAACTACAAAGGAAAACAAAACACCCACCGGGAAGGCACCACTGCGAAACAGTTAATTCACCATGGGCCAGATCTGTGGAAGAACTCTCCGCGCCCGCAGAGAAACAACTTTGTCTCACCACGGGACAGCAAGGAGGCCGGCAGACAAGCTGTACTGCCCATATTGAAATAATCTCCACTCTGTGTGTGTGTGTGTGTGTGTGTGTGTGTGTGTGTGTGTGTGTTTCTCTCTCTTTCTTTGTCCCCCTCTCTCTCTCTCTCTCTGTTTTTTTTATTTACTACAGTAGTTCTCCCTCCTGTCCCCTTCTCTTTCCCCCTCTCTTTGTCTGTCTGTCTGTCTGTCTGTCTGTCTGTCTGTCTCTCTCTCTCTCTCTCTCTCTCTCTCTCTCTCTCAAAATCAAAAACAATTCTCTTTTAATCGCAAATTATATGTTGCCTTTATTGACTTCGAAAAAGCATTTGATTCAATTGAGAAAAAATCTATTATGGCCTATTATTTTGAAAAACGGTATCAGAGGTAAGATTTTTCGTTGTATTTATATTATGTAAACCAATGTTAAAGCCAGAATTAGATGTGGTGCTAAGCTAACAGACTATATCAGTTGTACCTGTGGTGTGAAACAATGCGATGTCTACAGTCCTGTTCTGTTAGCATTAGAAGTAATCAGAGAGGGTAGACATGGTGCTATGTTTATGTCTAATTATTTTGAACTGTTTATATTATTATTAGCTGGTGATGTTGCTTTATTACCTGAAACTATTATTGGTTTACAAACAGAGCTTAATAGTCTATGTCATACAGCTTCAGCTCTACACTTGAAAGTAAACATGAATAAAAGTAACATCATTGCATTCAGGAAGGGGGGGTAGCTGCCAGAGAAAGGTGGACATATAATGGTATTGTTATGCCAGTTATCAACGCATATGAATACTTGGGAATTTATTTCTCTACTAGACTTAGTTTTATGGCAGCTTGTACTGGTCTTTGCAGCAGAGCAAAAAATGCTCTATTGTGCATTTTGCAAAAGTTATCGAAGTTAAAATGTAATTCTTTGAATACTTATTTGAAATTATTTGACTCACAAATTCAACCAATAGTACAGTATGGTTCTGAGGTATGGAGACTTGATAGAGCAACATTTAATTGTGAAAAGGTACATTTATTTGCATTTAAAGATATTTGGGCATCGAAGCACGAACACCTAATGATTTTATGTGTGGAAAAACAAACAGGTATCCTATTTATATACACTCAGTTATGAAGTTCGTTAAATACTGGCTAAAATTAGTGAGAATGCATGAGTTTAGACTACCTCACAAAGCCTACAAAATGTGATTTGATCTTGCTGCACGAGGTAAAATAAACTAGGCTACTAACATACGTTGAAGTTTTACATGTTTGGTATTGGTTATGTGTGGCTTAACCAAGGTGTGGAAGGGATTGACGAGTTTCTTCGGATTTTCAAGGAAAGGTTAATTTTGTGTAGATGGCAAGAATGGGACTTCCTTGTAAACAACAGTGAAAGATGTAATGTTTACATAACCTTTTGTACTGTACCTGATATCAAAACGTATTTACTAATGAATCCAGACAGACATTTAAGGTATACAATGACAAGATTGAGACTGGGAATTTACGTAATTGCTTAGCATATTCATCATTATGAAACGATAAAGATGCTGACTTATTATGTCCACTTTGCCAGATGGAGAAAGAAAATGAGGTGGACGTTGTTCCATCTTGTTCTGTCTTGTATGATTTAAGAGTACGTACATACCACTGAAATATTTTAAGTTCCTAAGTCAGTTTAGATTGTTGTCACTTATGGCATCAGTGCATGAACAAACTATAAGAAACCCATCAATTTATCTGTATAAATCGTTTAAGCTCCGATCTGTTCTTATGCCTTAGTGTATCTAAGCACGACTTACATACGGACAATGTGTATAACTTAACTGAGCACAATTTACCAAGCATGTAAGAGATATCATTTAGCGTATATTATATATTATTTAGGTGTATAAATGTCAATTAAATACAGGTATGTTTCATGATGTGTATTATGTATTACTCAGGTGAGGATATATTACTTGAAAAGAAGGTATGATATATCTATGTTAGCTGAACGTCGTTTTACAATGCGTGATGTGCTGTGTATGAAGAATTTGTGACACCCTTTCATAGGGGCCAATGGCATGTAAATGAATAAACCATACATTCACTCATTCATTCATTCTGTGTGTGTTATCTTCAGCTTAACGTCTATTCACTGTAAGTGTTTTTAGACGGAAAGGAGTCAAGTAGCGGATAAAGAAAAGGGTGTGCATGTGAATATTAGTGTAAAAAAGTGTTCATGTTATGTATCAGAGGGAAGGTAGATTATTATAAGAAAAAGTCTAAAGAGATTGTGGTGTGTATTGAATGAGATGTTATGGTGGAGGGGGTGGGGGGTGGGGGGGGGAGAATATGTATATGCATATCAACAAGTATTAACCTACAACAATGTAAATATAAATAACAACATTAATTAATTGTAATACATCAAAGGAGGATACCAACTGGACTGGAGTTTAAAATTTCCGAAAACATTCTAAGCAATGAATAATCATTCAAAATCTTTTCAGTGGCTAATGAAATATTAGAAGAAAAGTCATCAATTACATCTTTTGGAATTAACTGTCTTATGCTCGGACAATGAACGAGTAGATGGCTTACAGTTATTTGCTTACCGCATATACATTTTATATTTTTAGAAAATTTTGTACGAAAGGCATTTAAACGAATTCTGTACATTAGACTTGTAATTTGTCTTGAATGTGCTGCTGGTGTCGAATTTAGAAAATGTTTGGGATTAGCTGCATTCTTTGTGTTTACACAACAGTGGTAATATTGATTATTTGAATCTATAAGTAATTTCTGAAATCGATTTCTAGATACATTTTCTATACAACTAATGCATTCATGCAGATCTAACTGGATGTCAAGTTGTACTGCGCCTTCGAAATTACGTGCTGCTCTTCTAGCTGCTTGGTCTACCCACTCATTTGAAGATATTCTACAGTGCGAAGGTACCCAACAGAAAGTTATTTTAATGCCTTTTTTTGTCAGTTGGTGAATAATATGTTTTATTTCCATTGTCATCTCAATTCGCTTCTTTGAATTTGAAGATTCTATAGTTTGTATTACTGACTTTGAGTCCACACATAATAAAATTTCACTTACAGTTTTCGGAATGTCTGAAATATAATTTAAGGCCATAAGTATGGCTATAAGTTCAGCTGTGAAAATGGAATATTGTCTACCAATATAGTATAATTTTTCTATTCTAAATGAAGGAATTAAAAAAGCCGCTCCTGAATTACCATCTTCAAGAACAGATCCGTCTGTGTATATTTTTAGATAATCTGAATATTGATTTTCTATATGGGAGAGCACTTCAGGTTTTAACAAAAATGGTGACTGGTTCTTGGGTAAATCTGTATAATCAATGTCAAAGGTAGCTTTACACTGCTCCCATTCAGGGACTGGTGAAAAAGTAGGTATTTTTGCAATTTGCTTGTCTTTTGATTCCGAAGTACTAATGATGTCTGATGCAAATGTATTAATGGATGTCATAGACTGTATCGTCTTAGCTCTTTTAGCAAAATCTTTTTGTGAACTCAAATTAGCTTCTTCTTTTGAAAAGGTTTCATATGCGAAAGATTTGATAACGAATTTCGCGGCTGAAGCTTCCCTTTGTTCATCAAGAGATAAAACACCAGCTTCTCGGAAAGTCCCTAAATTTGATGTAAGAATGGGCACACCTAAAGCGAGTTTATAAGCCTTACAATCAATGCTTTGCAGCTTTTTTAACAAATGCAGTGGAGCACTGAAGAATACCTCTTGAGCGTATATCAAGCGTGAACGTACGAGGGAGGTAGCGAGAGATATCAACGCTTTGGTATCTTGCCCCCAGTGCTGTTTACAAATTATTTTAAGGAAATTTAGACCTTTTCTTGCTTGTTTAGTATATAGTCAATATGATAATTCCACGAAAGCTTTGAAGAAAGATAGACTCCCAAAAATTTAACAGATTGTGTATATCTGATGATGGTACCATTTATTGTAAACACGGGGAGCTTTTCTGGGTCTGATCCTGTATTAAATAGCATCATATTTGTTTTTTCTAAGGACAATGATAAGCCATTTTCTGTCATAAAGTTGCTGATTTTATCAAGTTCCTGCTGGTATATTTTCTTTATGTAATTCAATGTCCTAGTAGGCGTTTTATTTTTCATTGTCACCTTCATCCATAAACAAATGTCATCAGCAAATTGAACCAAGACTGTATCTTTAGCTAGCTTGTTAGGTAGATCTGCTAATAATATATTGAATAAAATCGGCGAAATTACTGATCCTTGTGGTAACCCCATGTGTAAATGTCTGGGGTTTGAGTAGGTATTTCCTATTCTTACTTGTATAAATCTATCTGATAAAAAAACCTTCTAATATAATCATACATGTTGCCTGTGATACCGATATTTTTCAGTTTATATAAAAGTCGAGCATGGTCGTATGCTTTTTTCACATCAAAAAAAGTCGCTAATACGTTTTTTCGCCTTGCAAACTGTTGCTTTACCTGTGTAGTCAGTTTGACAAGATGTTCTGTGGAGGATCTACCTTTTCTATAGCCAGGTTGGTTTATAGGAATTACTCTATACTTTTCACAATAATGAACAAGTCTTTTTAGAACAACTTTTTCCATTAGTTTGCATACATGCGATGTTAAGGCAATTGGTCGATAACTGTTTTTATCTGTTCTGTGTTTGCCCTGTTTGTGTATAGGGACAACGATTGATTGTTTCCATACAAGAGGAATGTCACCATCAGACCAACATTTCTTTAAAATTAAGTGTAAGAAATCAGTCAAATTTCCAGGCAAATGTCTCAACATTTCGTTTGAAATTCCGTCTAAACCAACTGATGTTTTTTTACTGCCGAGATTTGAGAGACATTCCTTTATTTCATCTGATGTTATTTCACTGTTTATATAAAGGTGATTTACGCTCTCTGAATCTTGGTATGCTTCATTTTTCTCTTGGCTTTCTCTATACTTTCTATTTTCTTCTGACAAACCAGTGTTTCTACTATAATTACCAAACATGTCAGCAAAAACCTCTGCCTTTTCAATATTTGAAGGTAGATCTGTATGGTCCAGTTTAATAGGGCATTGTGGTAAATATATTCCATTTTTCATTGTTTTTAGTTTTTCCCATACCTTTTGCATATCTTTGTGATTGAAAACTTCATTTATGCAGAAAGACGACCAGTACTGCCTTTTCGCTTGTGCGTTAACACTATTTGCTTTATTTTTAGCTTTTTTCATCTCTAAATGATTTGGGGGGGATTGTACTTTTAAGTATATTTTGAATTTTGACTTCTTTTCTTTCTTTGCTGCTTCACAAGCCTCATTCCACCAGATATTACCAGAGTGCTTATGATCTTTAACCGATTTGAACTTTGGAATAGATTCATTTGCAGCTGTGATGACTGCATTTGTGAATATCGAATATAAACTGTTGACGTCTGTATTGTTTATGTTGTTAATTTGAAACGATGAAAGTAAACTTCTGAATTTATCCCAGTTCGCAAGTCTGTAATTATATTTTGGAATCTTATCCTCAGTTGGATCTATCGACTGAGATATTTTTTATTCAAGTCTTGTGATAATAGGCAAATGATCACTATTAAGAGTGTCATTCAGTGTATGCCAGTCACATATTGGTGCCAGATCTGGTGAGATTAAAGTAAGATCTATGGCAGTTGCTCTATGACTTGGATTGTCTGGGACACGTGTTATTCTGCCATCGTTTAGTAAGTATAGAGAAGCATCTACGATGTTTTCAATAAAACGATTACTAGTGATCGACTGGCAGCCTTTCTCCCAAAATGGCGAGTGTGCATTAAAGTCTCCCGTGATGAGAACTTTTTTGTCCTGGTCTGTCCGTAAGGTTCGAATCCACTCTGTATTAAAGTCATTTGGACCCTGAGGTAGGTAAACAGATATGACAGTTAAGAGTGAAGAATTAAACTGGACTTTTACAGCACAAGAATGAATATTGGGTGTATCTGGTGGAACGGGGCTGGGGCATGGAGTGTACTTGACCCCTTCTCGAATGTATATCGCTGTGCTGATTTTCTCATTGGTATCCACCTTTTGATGTAATGGTGGAAAGTAATAGTGACTAAATTTAGGAAGTTTATCTCTCTTAACATTTAGAGATTGAAGTGCTAGCAAATGATAGTTATGATTCGCCAGATGTTGCACTAAGTGATCACAGTTTGTACCAATAGATCGACAGTTCCACTGAAACACATTTAGGTTGTTGTCGACCATCATTGCTCGAGAATGTTCAGTGATTGTCTCTAGTTGATCGTAGTTCCAGAAAGTTAACTAATTTAACGGAACACACAAAAAATATTAAACTAAACAATAATACTAATAATAAATAGTTAAAAAGAATTGGTAGGTTATGAATCAATAAACTAAATGAGTATGTATGAATGATTATAGTGTTGAAAACAGAGATTAAATAGTAGAACAGCTTACAGCAGAGCGTCCTGGTGTTCACGTGGGAATAAATCAAATCTGAACACAAGTAAAAGTTTTGCCAGTGATCAATACGAAGACCAGTCTATTAGGTTGCTGAATGGGTTGTACCATGTGGGCTGGGGGAAGGCGGGGTAGGCATGGTGTTGATAGCGATGGGCTGATCGGGCAGGTCTCCTGGGAGTCTCCCACAGCAGGTCCCTGACAGCACGCCCCACGTTCCCTGCCAGTAGACTGGTCCCCTTCCTCGTGAGGTGCAAATTGTCCCGCAGATGATGAAGTTGTATGTTGGTGTTATCTACAAAAGAAATGTTTTTCTCGTCATAAAGCTCGAAATTTAGCATGGCGTTGAATAGCTGACGTTTCATTTCTGTGCGTTCATCTTTCACGACCGTAATTTTACTTACGACGATTTTCGTTGTTGGGTGTTTTTTCGCCGTGTCTTTTAAGACGTGCACTAGAGATTTGCATGATTTTTCAGGGTCAGCTGTTTTTACGTCGTTGATGCCACAATGAATGACCACTGCTTCGGGTTGTTTTTCACCAGAACCAAGTTCTTGTAGGCATTGTTGTGCAGCACTCAATGTGGGGGTTCGTTTCTTTGATGCATGGAACCAGTATGAGTGCCCTAGCCGATTTCTTTCTACACCATTCATGACTGAATCGTGAAGAATCAGGGTTGTCGGGAGTTCTTGTTTGTTTTCATTTGATTTCTTTTTTGAGTTTAGAAGTTTCTTTTGTTTGGGTTTTACGCCATTTCTCGCGTATTGCGTGGTTGATAATTTGACGTCATTCTTGGGCTTGGCAACTTTTCCCTCTTGATTTGAGCCCATTGCTTTAGCATTCTGCCTACCTTTTAGTGGAGTGCAGGCTTTCGTGTGGACAGCTGCCCTGGTGTGGCAGAGGGACCCGACCTCACTGCTTCTGCGTATGTTGGTGCTGTTGAAGGGCAGGAGTCGGTTTGTGTCCCTCTGGTTTCCATGGGAACACCAGCCAGTCTGTTGTAAATTGTCTTGTTTTGCTCCTTTATCGCTCCCTCAAGCAGCGAAATTCGTCCACACAGTGCCAGGACCACCTCACGCAACTCCGCAAGGGCATCTGTACTCCCGCACACTGCAGATGTCGATGCCTTGACGGCGTCAACCGGAGACTGCACTGCGGCCGGCGAAGGTGTCACTGTCAGCTGCTGCCCGTCTCGCCGGTCGGACTTGGTAGGCAGAGTTGTAGTACTGGAGGCACCATCCACAGATGCCCCAGTGTGCCGTTTTGCGCCACGAGTTGTTGTCTTTGGCGTCGTAGTGTTGCTGAAACTTCTGGTTCGCATCTTTCAGTCACTGAGAAAACTTTTACTGCAGTTGAAATTCATCTGCCAGTAGGCTCCGCCATTTTGTGATGTGTGTCTGTGTGTGTGTGTGTGTGCGTGTGCGAAATCGCACGCGCGTGTGTTTAAGTATATGTGTGGAGGGAGGGGGGCGGTGGGGAAAGGGAGATTGTAGGTTGGGGTGCGTGATGTGTGTGTGTGCGTGCGTGTGTGTGTGTGTGCGTGCGTGTGTGTGTGCGTGTGTGTGTGTGACGTGTTTCGACATGGTCACTTTTCAATTCATAAGGCTTTTTCAACTGTCACGCCCTCTCATCTCTACCGCTCCTACTCGCACAGCTCACACACACACCACACGTGGTTCAATTGTATTGAAATCTCCTGCGAAGTCGATCAATTAAAATCTTACATTCGATCTTAGCGGCTAAATACGCTTTTAAAAAGTCCTCGCTGAGGAGAGTATGAGTTGTATTTTCATTATTATTATTATATTATTAATTCATTCATTAATGTCATCATTATTATTAATCATACAATTATATTTTCTTATATGATTTATTTATTTTATCTTATTTTACCCCAAGGCCTGAAAAGCGTGTCTGGGCTACACTGCCTGTCAGGCATCTGCTTAGCAGATGTAGTGTCACAATGTATACTTTTGAGGATCTGTCCAAATGCAGTGAAGCCTCCTTGAGCAACAGAACTGAACTGAACTTAACTGAATACTCACACGCCGATCATTGAATCAGAACTTTCTACCCTCTCTGAGAGTGGAAGTGCCACCTGTACACTCCACACGACCAACACCATCGCTACACCCCCTGCTGACTTCTCTCCATTGAGGCAGGACTGGAACTGGTGCAGCAACACCCAGGGCCCATATTCAAGACAAAATCCATTTTGCCTTAGGGCATACCTTTGACATAGTAGGGCCCCGCGGGTACAGTTTACCTTGAAAATAAAGTTATCTCCGTATTCAAAACACGCGCTGCAGTGCACTCAGGTGGCTAACATATCGTCTATAATTGAAAATCCCAGTGATTCCCTTCTGTATGTGCTCTTTTCCTTTTCCACCACACCACAGTTCAGAGCATTGTCGAGAGAGTTAGCAAAACACGGGCAGTCCACAAAGCACGCCTCTTTTTCCCTCCACAAAAACAATGCCACAGAAGGATCCGCCATGTTTACCTCTGCTTAGTGGGCAGTCACCCTTGACAGGTAGTGAGGGCAAATTTGCCTGTGGCTTTGAAGACCCGCAGGTAGACTCGAAGTGTTCCTGAATACCGGACACTACTTACCATCGGGCAGTTTGCCTTGCCTTTGGTAGACTTGCCAGCAGTTACACATTTACCCGCAAGCATGATGGTCTCTTGAATATGGCCCCAGGATTAGTCTTGTTCAGATCACCACAACCAAAACGCAGCAGGTAGAGTGGGGTCCTGGTGGTTATGCGCCCGACAAGAAATCGAATGGCCACGGGTCCAAGTCTCATATACGGACCGACGGGCGCAATAGCCGAGTGGTTAAAGCATTGTACTTTCAATCTGAGGGTCCCTGGATCGAATCTCGGTAACGGCGTCTGTTGGATAAAGGGTGGAGATTTTCTCGATCTCCCAGGTCAACATATGTGTAGACCTGCCACTGCCTGAACCCCTTTCGTGTATATACGCAAGCATAAGATGAAATACGCACGTTAAAGATCCTGTAATCCATGTCAGCGTTCGGTGGGTTATGGAAACAAGGACATACCCAGCATGCATACCCCCGAAAACGGAGTATGGCTGCCTACTTGGCGGGGTAAAAACGGTCATATGCGTAAATTCCCACTCGTGTACATACGAGTGAACGCGGGAGTTGCAGCCCATGAACGAAGTAGAAGATATGCAGACCTGAATTTTTTGGTCTGGGTGCTAGTTATCCGGATGAGACAAATAGACCAAGGTTACATGTGCAACGTGCACTAAGCGCACGTGAAAGAACCCCCGGCAGCAAAAGGGTTGTCCCTGGTAGAATTCTGTCGAAAAATCTACTTTAAAAAGCAAACAAAATACACTTGCCGACAGGGGGAAAAAGCGGAAACCAGAAAGGTGGTGTTGAAGTGTAAGGACTGCTCTTCCTGGGAAGAGCAACCCGAATTCCACACAGAGAAATCTGCTGTGACCAAGAGAAATGCAATACAATACAATACAATACAATACAATACAATACAATACAATCCACTATAATGCAATACAGTACAATACAATACAATTCACATTGACGATTGAGAGAGAGAAAAAGAGTGGTCATGCATAAATGGTTCGTGTAATCTGTCGCTTTTTTTTCTTTTATGTAGAGGGCCCTGAGCTCTTTCATAGAAAGGGAGATGTAGAAATGTTTATTATCATTATCATAATGTTATAATTGCTACATTACATCACATCATATTACATCACTTTCCATTACAACACCTCTGCCTCTCTATCGTCTTCATTCGCTATAGCAGTACTGGGAATTCAGTGGGCCGACTAACTACCAGATAGATCGTCTTGAAAGATAACCCACCACCACCACCGAAACAAGCCTGTTGATTAAGACTACCGTATGGACCAGCCTTATGTTTCTGTTCCTCAGTGATGAGCTAAAGTGTTTGGACAAATCCATGTACGCTACACCACGTATGCTAGGAAGATACCTGACCAGCAGCATAACCCAATACGCTCGTCAGACTTCTCAAGTGCATGCGTATGGATTTGTGTATCTATCAGAGCGGATTTCTACCACGGATTTTTGTCAGAGGACAAGAAATATTTTACCACGGGTTCTCTTTCAGTAGGCTAAGTGCGTGCTGCAAACGGGACCTCGGTTTATCGTCTCACCCGAATGACTAGACATTCAGTTTGATTTTCCAGTCAAACGTGACAAAAAGAGAGAGACGGGTATTCTAATTACCAGATCCAGACCCGCACGGAACACTGTATTGGCAGATAAGTGTCTTAACCATTCTGCCATTTTACTCCTTTGCAGCCAGAAAACCAGAACTCCCGAGGGGTCATCTCTCTCTCACTTACACCATTAACCCCTAGACTGCTGTTGATGCGTATGCTCGTCAGATTGAAGAACTGCCACCCTCGTTGAGAGAAGACAGAGCTTAATATTTTTATGTATATTTATACAGGTCATGGTATCGGTCGCCACTCTGTATGTGGAGTTCGTGCTCTTGGAACTGTATTTCTGTCGTTCTGATCAAAATCAATGGCACCTCAGATAAAGCACAGAGAAAGAAGTAACTTCGCATTTTTTCTTTTTCTTTTTCTTTTTATTTTTTCTACTCATGCCACACTAATTTCATTTCAACAAGGTTCGGCAGTCAAGGCGTTAAACACGAATCCTTTTTTTTTTTTTTTTTTTTTTTTTTTGTCACAACAGATTTCTCTATGTGAAATTCGGGCTGCTCTCTCCAGGGAGAGCGCGTCGCTACACTACAGCGCCACCCCTTTTTTCTTTTCTTTTTTTTTTTTTTTTTTTTTTTTTGTATTTTTTCCCGCGTGCAGTTTTATTTGTTATTCCTATCGAAGTGGATTTTCTACAGAATTTTGCCAGGAACAACCTTTTTGTTGCCGTGTACACGGGACCTCTGTTTATCGTCTCATCCGAATGACTAGGACCAGACTAGTGGAGTCTAGTCTAGTGGAGGGGGAGAAAATATTGGACACTGGCATATCTTTACATCTCTGTCTGTCTGTCTGTCTGTGCAATAACAGAGACACGGCAACATTATGGCGTGCTGTTAATGAAATTACCGATAAGCATAAAAAGAAGACAAATGCTGTCGCCACTGTGTGGACAACGGATACTCTCAACGACCATTTTTTAAACATGGCTAAATCAGCACAAACATTTGTAAACTACCCTCCTTCAGAATGTTCCATTACTCCTCCGTCGCTACAAACATTTTGTCAAGAGCGTCTTAAATCCAGTACCTCATTCGCTATCCCTCCACTTGCTGTTCATGAAGTTGGTTCCTTAATCTCAAATCTAAAGAATACGAAAGCAATGGGTCCAGACAATTTAAATGCATCTGTTCTCAAGCTTGCTCTACCCTACATAGTAGACTCCCTTACATACATTTACAACTTGTGCATCGAACAGAACAACGTTCCATCTGCGCTAAAATCAGCAAAAGTAATTCCACTGCCAAAGTCAAACGATATCACAGATCTCAACAACTTAAGACCGATAAGCCTACTGTCAGTAGTGTCAAAGCCTCTCGAAAAGCACGTCCACAAGCACCTTATGAAACATATGGAACAAAATAACCTTTTTCATCCCCTTCAGTCTGGCTTTCGGCGTTATCACTCCTGTCACACAGCCTTAACCCGGCTTTGTGATTCGTGGTTATCTGCAGTCAACCAAAACAAGATCACTGGAACAGTTTTTCTAGATTTAAAGAAGGCTTTCGATCTTGTTGATCACAGAATACTGATAAAAAAATATAAAAAAACTGACTGAGTATACTCAAAACAAGGCAACTGTTTCCTTCTTTCGGTCTTACCTGGAAAACAGAACACAGCGTGTTTACTAAGACGGCTCGTATTCTTCTGAAGGTCATGTAGATCGTGGTGTTCCGCAAGGCTCTGTTCTTGGACCCCTACTCTTTTGCATCTATATTAACGACCTGCCGATGCATATATCACCTAGCAATGTCATCTGCGATATGTTCGCTGATGACAGTTCCCTTCATTGTAGTGACACCGACATTGATCTTGTGGAATCATCTCTACAACAGGGAATAAATGACATTTCAGATTGGTGTTATCAAAACCACATGGAACTTAACCCACACAAAACAAAAAGTATGGCATTGACATCCAGACAGAAACACCAACGTAAACTTCTCATTTTAAAGCTCGAGGTAAACAAGAACTCAATTGAACAAGTTTGTGAGCACCGCGTTCTAGGGGTAATTATTGATAAAGAACTGAACTGGCAAGCTCATATCAACCATGTATGCAAACAATTAGCCCGCAATTTGTTCTTACTCAATAAACTTAGATATTACGTCGATACTCCAACCAGAAAATTATTCTTCGGGGCACACTGTCTCTCTCATGTCAATTATGCATCTACAATCTGGAGCAATGCCAGTCACAACCAGCTAAAAAAAAAGTTAACTCATTGCACAGACGAGCAGCTAAACTTATTTTACCAGAACACTCCCTATCAACAGATGAAAAATTAACAAAACTGGAAATATTACCACTATACAAGCAATTCGACTACAATAAAATGGTCCTCATGTTCAAAGTACACAAAAACATGTCACCACCATACCTCAGTGACCTTGTTCAACGGGCATCAGAGCGTTACGATTCAGATAATTATATTCTGCCTCGTGTGCGCATCGATTTGTACAAATCTAGCTTTGCATTTTTTGGACCATCTGCTTGGAACTTTCTTCCTTCGTTCATTAAGACGTGCGATTCATTACGTTCCTTCAAATCAAACATACGAGAACTTCTGCTCCACAAACAATAGGCCCACTTTTTTTTTCTTTTCTTTTTTTTTCTTTTTTTTTTAATAACCAGCTAAAAAATACAAAAATCATGCTTTTTCCGTGAAGTTTGTATCTATACCTACATGCAGTGAATTTATTTTATTTCTACCTTTGTGCTTTGTTCTTACTTGTTCGCCTGTAAATTGGATGTTATTACCTGTAACATCTGCATCAGCAAATTAATCACTTTTGTATATGTGCAATGGTAAAGTTGTGCTTCTCTATTTTCTTTAGGTCCGCTATATATTTCTCACCTCGGTCATGTCTCTGTATGTGCATAAGTATATATGTGTGTGTGTGTGTGTGTGTGTGTGTGTGTTGGGTGGAGAGAGTGTGTGCATGTGTATGGATATGAATGTATGAATGCGTTCGTTTTATTACTTTTTACGATGTTAATGATGATGGTGGTGATCATTCTTCGTTGTAGTAGCAGTGGATGTAGCAGTGTTAACAAAATTATTAATTTTTTGTCGTTATCGTTAATGTTGTTATTGTTGTCACATGGACAGATTGGAAGACTGGGCGATGCCTAAAATCTTTATCCTTGAGTAATAAAGTTTTTGAATCTTGAATCTTGAATCTTGAATCTCTCTCGCTTGCTCTCTCTCGTCATGCTTCCAACGTCACACAGGTGAAATTGACTGAAAACACCACGCCTGATGTAACATGACAAACGTCCCAGCCGTTGACAGTCTATCTCTTTGCCGAATCTCATAGGAAAAACGTTTCGTGTCAAAACTCGACTATTTAAAGATGATCACACGTGTCAGATTTGGTTGTTGCTGCTGTCTTTTTTCTTCTTTTTTATTTTTTTAATACCCTCCTCCTCCTCCTCCTCCTCCTCCTCCTCCTCCTCCTCCTCGTCCTCGCGTCGCTATCATATCACCGATCGCCGTCAATTGTACAGTGGTGGTGGTGGTGGTGGTGGAATTTGTATCTGTTGCTTGTCGGTGTTTGTAGCAGAGAAACTCTTTACGTAGCTCGTGATGGATGTGGAAGCGGGTGGAACATGAGAATGTCTGAGTTCTTCAACCCCACCCCAACCAGTTCCCCTCTCTCTCTCTCTCTCTCTCTCTCTCTCTCTCTCTCACACACACACACACACACACACACACACACACACACACACACACATACACACACACACAAACGTATCTCCATCACCACGAGTTGGCAATAAAGTCTACCAGCCCCACCCCACCCCACCCCATCCCCACCAGCCCCAAAAAACCCCACCCAACCTGCCCCATTCCCATACAACTGTGCAACCAGGGCTTAGGGATGGGGATAGGGGTGGGATGTGTGTGTGTGTGTGTGTGTGTGTGTGTGTGTGTGTGTGTGTGTGTGTGTGTGTGTGAAGGTGGTAGGTGGAGGAATGGATGGGGTTGGTGGGGGGTGGGGGGAGTAGGTGTTGTGGAGGCGACGTGGCTTGTGTCACTGTTGGGGGCTGATAGTGTTTCTGCGTTGCTGCACACACACACACACACACACACACACACACACACACACACACACACACACACACACACACACAGACTCGCTCCTCTGTGCTGTGATTTATTGTTCTTCCTGCATCAGCAACTGTTGGCTGTCTGTCACTTGCTCAACTGCTACAGTATAGCAGGGCATTTCTCTGCCTCTCTTTCTGCTGCTGCTCCTGCTGCTGATGCTTCTGATGCTGCCGCTGCTGCTGTTGCTGTTGCTGCTGCTGTTGCAGTCACACACACACACGCGCGCGCGCGCGCGCGCACGCACACACACACACACACACACACACACACACACACACACACACACACACACACACACACACACACGCAAGCACGCAAACACACACACACACACACACACACACACACACACACACACACACACACACACACACACACACACACACACACACACACACACACACACGACAGACAGAGACAGACACAGAGAGAAAGAGTGAGAGCCAGATGGAGACATACAAAAATGAAAAACAGAAGGAAAAAAATGTTCATTTTCGAATAAACAGTTAATGACTTTAGCACATGTTAACTCTAAGAAAAAATGTCTCTGTTCCCGAAGAAAAGGCTAATTAAAAAAAAAAGTAATAAAAAAAAGTAAATGAATAAGCACGTAAACAAATAAATTATTAAATAAATTAATGAATAAATATATAAACGAAAAACGAATAGATAGGTGAAGGAATAAAGAAAGAAGGAAAGAAAGAATAATAAATATATATAAACACATAAATTAACCAATCAATATGTCTATCAATAAATCCATTGATTAAATGGTATAACGAATATGTGTTCCTCTGCACTGACTTTCTGTTTTAAAGGCAACACGGTGACAATTCACGAGCATGAGAGGCATGAAGTGTCTGCAGTGACCTCTAGTAATTCCCCCTTACCCCGTACCGAATTATGACTATTTCTCGTGTTATATATATTTATATGTGTGTGTGTGTGTGTGTGTGTGTGTGTGTGTGCGTGTGTGTGTGTGTGTGTGTGTGTGTAAAGAAAAATGATAAGAAGAGGTATTAAAAGAAGAAAACGGTTAGCAAAATATGAAATCCTACTGAATGTGTGTTTAATGACTACGTTTAGGTAACGAACTAGTTCGCCTGTTGACCATACTATTTAAACGTTAAATGTATCCCACAGTCTTTTTCGGTCATTGGGGCAGTGGTTTAATGTCCATTTGTATTTGTATTTCTTTTTATCACAACCGATTTCTCTGAGTGAAATTCGGGCTGCTCTCCCCAGGGAGAACGCGTCGCTTTACCACAACGCCAACCTTTTTTTTTCTTCTTGCTTTTCCTGCGTGCAGTTTTATTTGTTTTTCCTATCGAAGTAGATTTTTCTTCAGAATTTTGCCAGGAACAACCATTTTGTTGCTGTGGGTTCTTTTACGTACGCTAAGTGCATGCTGCACACGGGACCTCGGTTTATTGTCTCATCCGAATGACTAGCGTCCACACCACCACTCAAGGTGTAGTGAAGGGGGAGAAAATATCGGCGGCTGAGCCGTGATTCGAACCAGCGCACTCAGATTCTCTCGCTTCCTAGGCGGACGCGTTACCTCGAGGCCATCACTCTTTTTTTCTTATTATTCTTTTTTTTTCTTCTTCTTCTTCTTCTTCTTCTTCTTCTTCTTTTCCGACCTGTTCACACCAAGGTGGAGTCAGTGATGAAAATGGGTGTGAAGTGCCTTTCCCAAAGGATACAACACTTTGCCGGCCGGAACGGGGTCTTCCAACCCTGATCACTGGTGAACACTGAGTCAAAAATGATCAACGCCTGTTTCTCTGCCACGGCGCTATCATTATTAATGAATAAATAAATTTGATTGTTTTATTACTTATTCGTGTCTTTAGCGGCTTCAGTTCAGCCGCCATCTTCTTGGACTTTGACGGACCTCAAAACGGTCTTCTGCTGATGGACCGGTGCAGAGCTTAATCCTCTGTTTCCCTCTGTTTCTGTGATCTGTTTTCACCTGTTCCCCCTCCCTACCCCCACCCCCCCACCCCCCCACCCCTATCCCTTATCCCTCCACGTCCCCCCTTCTCCTTCCCCCCTCCCCTCTCTCGATCGGTATCCATTTGTTTCTGAACTACTTGTTCCTTTAATCTCCGCTGGAAAAACAAAACCGTCAGTGGTTTTATCAGTCTCTTTGTCAGAAGGTATTTCTCTGCATGAACCATGCTCGGCGCTAGCTCTCCACGAGAGAGAGAACAAAAAAAGGGAACGGTATCTGTTCTGTTGGTGTGAGGGAGAAAATCGGGGTGAGGTGAGGAGAAACAGGCTGTTTTCTTTCTGGCTGATACTTTGTCTCTTCTTATCATTAAACAATGTACATAACGGGGATGTTCAGACGAATATGTTCATTACGTCGGCATACATGTATTTATTTCAATCCAATTGAGTTTAATTCAAAATACTATTAATCTGCTCCAAACGATTAAAACAGAAAATTTTCTTTCGTGTGATACCAATGCTCGTCAACAGATTTGATATATGACGTAAAAACAAACGAATAATTGGTGCACCCTTCCCTGATCAACACACACACACACCGATCATTAGGTTAAAAAAAATTCATATGAAAAAATTATAGTATTCTAAGACACAAAAGATTTTTTTTAAAGATTTCTACAAATAATTCATACATCCTTCCTTGTATCAACCATCAGGTAAAAATAAACCATTCGGGAAAGAAAAATATATAACATTCTAAGACACAAGCGAAACGGGAAAAAACAGAATAATAAATGAATAACAGCAACACCCCTCCTTGACAATAATGTACACATCAATCACGTAAAAGAAAAATATTCATGTATTTTTTTTAAACAACACCAACAGCTGAAAAGTCTTTAAATCAACGAAACTGCGACTACGATTATGAACTGGCAATAATGCCCCACCCCACCTCCCACCCCCACATTTCACAAAATAAAACACTCGTCATCACAGCAATAAACAAATAATCACGGGCAATTTAACTAAATAAAAACATTTCTTGGGCGTCCCATTAATCACAGCAACAGCAGAAGGGAAGTGTGTGTGTGTGTGTGTGTGTGTGTGTGTGTGTGTGGTGTTTGCTTTTTTCTCCTTTTTATCTTCTTTATTTAACACATTTTTCTTTGCGAGTGGTAGTTTATACCGTCTACCAGAAGGAAGTTTCTGGAAGGCATAGTTAAATGGATGAGTCGGATCATCATGAAATGTTTTGTTTGGGGTTTTTTCTGTTAAAAGCGGATTCGTACATAATGTTTAGTCGCATCAAATGCATCAGCGAAGAGAATCATTTCATATTTTGCAAACAACACTTGCACTTCCATGTCGTGATTTGTAGACAATGGTTTGTAATTCTGATGACACATTGTGGTGTGGTGGTCGGTGTTTGTGAATAATGGCTGGCAGTATGATAAAAGGGGACGGTTAGAAGTTGGACTTCAAGGCCGGGGCCAGCTGCATTGCTCGGACGGAAGAGTCTAGTATGGTTGTAACCCGCTATTAACTGTGTGTCGTATGGAACTGACCAATGGCGTAGTTCGGACAACGTAGGCATTTAGTAGTTAGGCCCAACACTCAGCTTATATCACAGATTGATATAAGTTTACATTTGGGCCAACAGCAAAATGAGAGCTGTATTATCAATGGTTTCTCCAGTCAATGGGAAACCATTTGCAGCTTAGTCTTTTGTGAAGGACTATGACTCTCAAACTAGGAAGCAAAATTGCACTGGCTCTTAGTGCTGCAGCCTTGTGGGCTAGTTGGCCTTTGGGAACCATCCAACGCCGACTGTCCTAAAACCCTCTTGGCCGAGAGAGTGGGGATGTACTTGGGCAAGACACTCTCCACTATAATCAAATTCTAGCCCAAATAGTCGGAACAGCAGTTGCCTCCTCTGCTGTTCTGATGGTCATAGTCGGACACGACTGACTATCATATGTAACTGTGAAAAAGTTAGAACCAAGCAATGCAACTGGCACCTACAGCTGGATCACCTGTGACGGGAGTTCGGGGTTTCGTTTCGGCATGGTGTTGTGTCCTTGAAAAAGGTACTTTACTCCGATTTTCCTCACTCCGCCCAGGTGTGATGGGTATCTGACTTCAGTCGGGGAAAGTTGAAAAACGGCAGGAATGATAGGACTGAGCCTCGTCTTCCTTATACCGAGAACCTAGATAGCGTGAATGTGAATTCACACACCGATCGCCGCTAAAAGCAATGGGATCGTTAACATCATTTTTTTACCCTTTTAAGTAATAATGTCTGGTCACATGAACTGTATTCTCGTGGAGAATGGCTAATAATGAGTAATGACTTGCAATAGAAAATGACATTGGTAATGTGTAACTGGTACTTAAGCTGAATCGTCTGGTAGGGAAGCAGATGCTTACTGCTGGATGGATTTTAGATGTGAACAACAGATAAGGGTTCCAAATTTGATGGATGATTATGTTCAATGGCTGATCTGTAACAGTGAGGGAAAAGTATCAGTATCAGTAGCTCGAGGAGGCGTCACTGCGTTCGTTCAAATCCATATACGCTGCACCACATCTGTCAAGCAGATGCCTGACCAGCATCGTAACCTAATGCCCTTAGTCAGGCCTTGAAGGTATTTTTTTTTTAATCAAAAAAAGAAAAAAAGATAAGGAAAAGATATATATATATAGATATATATATATATATATATGAATGTATATATATATGTATGTATGTATATATGTATGTATATATATGTGTGTGTGTGTGTGTGTGTGTGTGTGTGTGTGTGTGTGTGTGTCCAAAAAGAGGTAATCAATGGGAAGAAATGGAATGAACAAATGAATAGAACTTTCTATCTGACGCAAAACAAAACAAAATCTCTCCCAGAGAAGAAAAATACTGATGATCCGAAGCAATTAGTTATATCTGGTATTGCTCAGCAGCTTATAGTGGCGGCTGCAGTTTATAATATGCAACTGGACAACATTTATTTTAGCATTACTGCATTTGTTCAACGGTCACCAACCGTCAAACTAAACAAAACGAATAATGATTTCTCACTTGCTTGAGTGCTAGCTTGTTGCTTCTCTGCTTTTTAAGTGTGCGTGTATAATACGCCTTTTTTAGAGAGACAGACAGACAGAGAGATTTCTTTGCACTACATTGGGGACTTGCCGTACAATGTACACCCTACACGCTCACGACACGGTCTATCACTATTGTTTCTTCTTCTTCTTCTTCTTCTTCTTCTTCTTCTTCTTCTTCTTCTTCTTCTTCTTCTTCTTTATCTTCTTCTTCTTCTTCTTCTTCTTCTTCTTCTTCTTCTTCTTCTTCTTCTTCTTCTTCTTCTTCTTTATCTTCGTCTTCTTCTTCTTCTTCTTCGTCGTCGTCGTCGTCGTCTTCTTTCTCCCTCAGCTCTGTGAAGAGTCACTGGAGCGCAGCACAGAAGAACTGTTCTCCAGATCTGACTGTCGGTTGTGTGTGTGTGTCAAAGCAAGGG
>NC_134886.1:44587248-44618753 GCF_041734735.1 Babylonia areolata
CGCTTAGTCAGGCCTTGAGTGCACACACACACACACACACACACACACACACACACACACACACACACAGAGATATATATATATATATATATATATATATATATGTGTGTGTGTGTGTACATATATATATATACATACATACATATATTCATGTGTGTGCGTGTGTGTGTGTGTGTGTACATATATATATATATATATATATATATATATATATATAGTCGTGTGTGTGTGTGTGTGTGTGTGTGTGTGTGTGTGTGTGTGCGTACGTGCGTTCTTATCCAGTGCATCAAGTACGTGCTGCACACGGGACCTCGGTTTATCGTCTCGTTCGAACGACAAGACGCTCAGTTCATTTTACAGTCAAACTTGGGAGACTGGGCGAGAGCGGGATTCTAACCCAGACCCTCAGGGACACATCGCATTGGTGGATGAGCGTCATAACCACTCTGCCACCTACCTTCTTTACCCATCCTCCGCGAGACTCTAACAGACTTCTAAAACCGCCACCATGACATTCCTGGATGCCGAATTTCAGCCCGAGCGTGTCCGTGAATAAACCTGCATCGGAGGTAATTGCTGATCTGCAGCGGAGAGGATGCTCTACCCTCCAGTGATGTTGCAATATACTGCCGGATGAAACGTATCGTATGGGGAATCCAGTGCCCGGAGACGCAGATGGTAAAACAACGATGCAGTCGTGTGAAAGCGAATGGAAAAGGATGCAGTCCTTGCAATGCATTACTGGAGTTGAAGAAGGGAACCCACGCCAGGTTAGCCTGATCACTCGAACGCTTAACACTTCATCATGGTCTGTTTGTGATATATCAAAAGAATGACGGAGATAGCAGAAAGGTTTTTACTATGTGGTGGATCCCTCATTATTTTTACCCCCCTGGCTTCACCTGCTCCGAGGATTTGCATTAGGTCAGGAACAGTGTGTGACGCAAGGTCTCAGGGTAATGTAGCTGGTGGCATTGAAGCATTAGGTACGAAAACATTCCCCCGAAAGATTTTTTTTTAACAAAAAACCCCCAGATATACTGGCTCCGGTAGCAAAACGATAGCAATCCCTTCCAGACTTCAAAAAGAAGCAGGTTCACAGAGATAGCACACAGTAGGTCACTAGTAGTAGTAGTAGTAGTAGTAGTAGTAGTATGAGCATTTACGCCTAATCTTTCAAATAAGCCCTAGGCGTTTACACATAAAACACATATGTGGATATCAAAAAGGAAAAATTGAACACAAGATACCAAACATTGCTAAAAAAAAATATTCACACACACACACACACACACACACACACACACACACACACACACACACACACACACCCACGTCATAGCACGCAATCATGAATAGTACACAATCAAAAATACAACCAACAAATTCTGAAACTATCAAAACTCACCCACTCACTAATAATCATTTTAGTTCATACTGGAAAGGGATGAGCTGTTGACAATTATTCTGAAGGGGAAAGGGTGTGTCTTCAGACTGGATTTGAAAGATTGCAGCGAAGATGAGTGACGGAGAGGCTGAGGAAGTTGATTCCAAAGAAAGGGGGCTTGGTATGAAAAACTGCTTTGGCCATACGTTTTGGTTCGAGCAGGGGGGTTCCTAAGCATGCGAGTGTCAGAAGAAGATCGGAGTTGGTGTGAGGGTGGTGGTGTGTCCATCGAGATCGATGATGACCATCGTTGTCATCCAGCTGGGGGATGGGGAGAGGGTGGTGGTGGGGTGGGGGGGGAGGATGCTCATGAATCTATCTGTGAATGCGCAGATGGCTGAACAGTCCAATCTGCGCACGAAATGTTCGCTGACAGTTGGGGCAGACAAAGACAGGCATATCATTGTCAGGGAGCTTGTTTGCCCGTGACTTTCTGCCTGCTTCTTCTGAACAGCTGCAGCAGTCCTGTTGGCCTCGCGCAACTTGGCGCCTTTGTGCACAGCAGCGCGCCATTTGTCACGGTCCACTGCAGATTCCTCCCAGGAGTCAGGGTTGATATCAAACGCTTTAAGAGAGACTTTCAGAGTATCTCTGAAGCGCTTCTTCTGACCTCCGTGTGATCTCTTCCCTTGTTGCAGCTCGCCATAGAAGAGCCTTTTGGGCAGCCGATGGTCTGGCATGCGTGCCACGTGTCCAGCCCAGCGAAGCTGGGACTTCATCAGGATGGTGAAGATGCTGGGAAGGGTGGTTTTTGCGAGCACCTCTGTGTCTGGGGTCCTGTCTTGCCACTTGATGTTCAGGAGCTTCCTGAGGCATGTTGTGTGGAAGTGGTTCAGCTTCTTGGCATGTCGTTGGTACACTGTCCAAGTTTCGCAGGCGTACAGTAGTGTGGGGAGAACTACTGCTCTGTAGACCTTTAGCTTGGTCTCAAGACTAATGCCACTTTTGTTCCAGACATTTGCACTGAGTCTGTCAAAAGTTGCGCTTGCTCTTGCAATCCTGACGTTCACTTCATCGTTGATGGTCGCATTTGGTGACAGTGTGCTGCCAAGGTATGTGAACCTCTCCACCGCACTGAGTCTCTGACCGTTGACTGTGATGTTGGGCTCAACGTAGGGTTTCCCTGGGGCTGGCTGATGGAGAACTTCAGTTTTCCTCGTGCTGATGGTAAGGCCGAAGTTCCTGCTGGCAGTGGCAAACTTGTCGACGCTGAGTTGCATGTCAGCTTCAGATCCAGCGTTGAAGGCACAATCATCAGCAAACAAAAAGTCTCTGATGATGTCTGTCATGACCTTCGTTTTTGCTTTAAGTCTTCTGAGGTTAAACAACTTGCCATCTGTTCGGTACTTTAGGCCGATTCCAACATCGCCATCTCTGAAGGCATCAGTAAGCATTGCAGAGAACATGAGGCTGAACAGCGTTGGAGCCAGGACGCAACCTTGCTTGACACCATTTGTGACAGCAAAAGGAGCAGATGTTTCGCCATTGTCCTGGACTCGAGCCTGCATGCCTTCATGGAATTGGCTGACCAAGGAAATAAATTTCCGAGGGCATCCGTACTTGGCCATGATCTTCCACAGTCCCTCTCTACTCACAGTGTCGAAGGCCTTTGTGAGGTCGACAAAGGTGAAGAACAGATCAGCGTTTTGCTCCTGACATTTCTCTTGCAGCTACCTTGCAGCAAACACCATGTCGGTGGTTCCGCGCTCTTTCCGGAATCCACATTGGCTCTCAGGCAAATGACCTTGGTCAAGGTGTGCTGTGAGGCGGTTTAGTAGGATCCTGGCAAGTATCTTGCCTGCGATGGAGAGCAAGGAAATGCCCCGATGGTTATCACAGGCTTGCCGGTTCCCCTTTCGCTTGTACAAGTGAATGATAGATGCATCTTTGAAATCCTGGGGGATCGTCTCTTCTTTCCACATGAGTGAGTACAGCTGATGGAGCTTCTCAGTCAGCACAGTGCCTCCATCCTTGTAGACCTCTGCTGGTATGGAGTCTGAGCCAGGTGCTTTGCCACTGGATAGCAGACGGATTGCTTTCTGGGTCTCAAGAAGTGTTGGCGGATCGTCCAGTGCTTCGTTGATGGGGACTTGTGGGAGACGGTCTATGGCTTCATCATTTATGGAGGAAGGGCGATTTAAGACACTGTTGAAGTGCTCAGCCCAGCGTTCGAGAATTTTCTCCTTCTCGGTGATCAAGGTATTCCCATCTGCACTGAGGAGGGGGGATGATCCTGAGGATGTGGGGCCGTAGACTTCTTTTAAGGCATCATAGAACCTCTTCATATCGTGCCTGTCAGCATATCCCTGGATCTCATCAGCTTTGTCACTCAGCCACTTATCCTGCATCTGGCGTAATTTTTGCTGAACAGTCCTGCGGATGGCATCGTACGCATTCTTTTTTTATGTGGACTTTGGGTTGCTCAGGTAGGCTTGATGCAGACGGCGTTTCTCATCCAGAAGCTGTTTGATTTCATCACAGTTTTCATCAAACCAGTCTTTGTGCTTTCTGGTCATGGGTCCCAGGGTCTCTGAAGCTGTACTATAGATCAGCTCACGCAGGGTCCTCCAGTCAGACTCCACATTCTGGTTGTCCAGAGAGGCAGATTCCAGACGATCTTCCAGCAGCTCCACAAAGGGACTGTCTGATGGTGATGTTATTCGGCTTAGCGATGTTGAGCCGTTTTGGAGCCTTCTGGCCTTGGGGGCGTCTCTTGGGCTGGATTCGAATATTCAGCTTCGAGACTACAAGGCGATGGTCTGTCCAACACTCGGCGCCGCACATGGTCTTTGTTACACGTACATCTTGCCTATCCCTTTTCCTGACGATGACGTAATCGATGAGATGCCAATGCTTGAGCGAGGGTGCATCCATGACGTCCTGTTACGGGTAGGGAGGCAGAAAACTGTGTTGGTTATCAGCAGTTCGTGCTCTGCACAAGACTGAAACAAAAGCAATCCATTTGGGTTGCAGTGGCCCACACCGTGCTTTCCAATCACTCCATCCCAGGAGATGTAGTCAGAGCCAACTCTAGCATTGAAGTCCCCAAGAATGATGAGCTTGTCTGCTTTAGGGATAGCAGCAATGACAGAGTGAAGGTCTTCGTAGAACTTCGCCTTCACTTCATCCGGGTTGGTCATGGTTGGGGCGTAGGCACTGACAATGGTGAGGTGCTTCTGGCCAGATGCCAGTGGGAGTTTCATGGTCATAAGCCTATCGTTGACTCCCTTTGGGATTCCAGCTAGGTTGCTGACAAGTGCTGTTTTTACTGCAAAACCAACGCCAGCCTCACGTCGCTCTTCGCTTCCTCGTCCACTCCAGAAGAAGGTGTAACCAGATCCCCGTTCACAGAGCTCGCCTTCGCCTGCAAGCCGAGTCTCACTCAAGGCTGCGATGTCCATGTTATATCTGGCGAGTTCGGATGCAACTAGTGCCGTTCTCCTTTGGGGTCTGTCCACGTTATCTCTGTCCAGGAGAGTCCTTATGTTCCAAGCACCAATGGTGAGAGGAACGATCCTTGTTTTTTTCTTTTCTTTCTTTTTGTTTCGACCGCTGATGTAGGGTCCCCACCAGCCGCGGTATGCTGGCCAGGGTGATATGGAGCAGGCAATTTTTAGGGCACCTTTTCTAGGCCCCTTCCTCATGCCAGGGAGGTGAGCAGTGCATTCCTAAAGAGGGCTGCTCAGACGCTCAGGACGGCTGCCGAGCTCCATTGCTGCTCCTGTCGACGAAGAACGACCCTATGGCCTGAGCCGCCTGCGTGCAGGTCTGCGGCTGCGACTGCCAGTGTACCCACACCTGTCGTTTCGTCGCTCGCCTGTCGCCACAGGACTTGGGGGTGATGAAATGATGAAGGATGAAAGGTCATTTTGGATGACTGATGACTTGCGCGATGAGTTTGTTTAAAGTGAAGAGGAGTTGCGCAACGTCGACCTCACTCTCTCGTCCGGGTCCACCAATTTCCAGTGGCAAAACTAAGTCGAGACGACTGGAGGGATGAGCATGGATGCAGTGGATGACCAAGATATCCTTT
This sequence comes from Babylonia areolata, assembly GCF_041734735.1. Taxonomy (NCBI): domain Eukaryota; kingdom Metazoa; phylum Mollusca; class Gastropoda; order Neogastropoda; family Buccinidae; genus Babylonia; species Babylonia areolata. The sequence goes on from NC_134886.1 coordinate 44,592,729, forward strand.
CGGCGTCTCATCTTCCTCTCTGCACTCCACAGTGCGTTGCTGTAACCGCCTTCCTCTCCCGTTGAACCGATAGGTTTCTTCCGCAGATTCTGCCGGATCCAGACTTCGCATGCATGGGTAGACACACCCCGGGGGCCAACTGCGTGTGGCATGCACACAGTACAGTGGAGCTATATGGCCGTCGTGGCTCTCCTGAGCCGACGCCCTTTTATGGATCTCCATAAGGGTGTCTAGCCACCCCGCCTCACCAGTCCCGGAAGGGAGCAGTGGGAGTGCCGGTTTAGTCGCCGGCAACCCGACCCTGAACAGGTTGTACTGGATTACAGGTTACCAGTAGCAGATCTAATGACCTGACCTGACCTAAATGGGAATGTAAGGATGAATGAAATCAGAAAGATACTGTGGACCAGAAGCCTAGATGTCCTGCACATACTATATGAGACCCTGTCCACTGCACCAGGATGATGAAGAACATTATTTATTGTCTGTGTCTGTGATAAGCAGACAAGAAAAAAGAAACCTAATGCTGCCTCCTGCACAAGAGCTAGGCTATCTGTTGCCAGTTTAAAATAGTGATTGTCTTATTATCTGCTATAACATACCTGTACAATGATTTTGTATTTCTCCTGATATAATGAATTTGTTTTTCCACCTGAGTTAAGGATTAAGGATGCAGTGACTATATACCTATTGGTTTCAAAATATTACAGCTGCCACGTGTCTGTTCAAGCCACTAGCTCAGTATGACTGGTCCCTTTCATGAAAAGGTGGAACGTTTGAGAAAAACGAAAAGGTCAACAACCTCCCATCAGACAATTTGAAGATTGAAAGGCGAAACGAAAACGCCAAACAAAGTTCGTAGGTGAGGTATTACAAACAGATTGAGTTGACATTTTTATTAGAGATAGATTTCAATCGTATAAACACAAATTTCGCTCTACCTACATGTTTAGCTTTAGATTGCGCAAACATTTGCTGTGTGACGTTAATCGCAAAGTGACGTAGTTTATTGGTTGAGATACGAATAACTCAAAAAAACCTCGAGGACTGAAATGTCAAACGAGAGGATCAACGATTATCTATGGATAAGCTAGGACTTACATGTCAAACCAGCGTGCCTAAAAGCTGCATTGAAGAATGCTTCAAGGGCGTGTGAAAATATGGTATAGAATAGCGCATCAAGTAGCGTGTGAAGTGAGGGAGTCCGCTGATCGTCGTAGAGATCGATGCAGAAGTCTGACCTACAGTAAAGATTGAATTATGAAGAGTTGTAAAAGGCACGTTTCCAGTGTTTTACCGTTATATTGGTGTTGAAGATTAGAGCTGTTAATCTTCTATCGAAATAAAGGATTTTGAACATGATACATGAGTCGATATTTGCTCTGTCCGGATCGGATTCAACGAGAGATTAGAACCAACCCTTGTCGCTATCAGACAGCGTTACACGTCCTCTGAAGATTTTAAGAACAAGTATTTGATTCTTGCCATTTACGTTTTGGGAAACAATAAACTATCGTCACCTACCTGAGACAGCGCCCTGCGTCCTCTGAGTAGTGTCCACAAAGTAGGAGAGTCGTGATCAAAACCCATATTACAACGTAACACGAGGAAAATGGTATAATGGTTAGACGCATATCTTTCAGTGCAGTGTTCGTGAGGGTCCAGGTTGATTCCTGCTCTCGCCCTTTCTCCCCAAATTTGACTAAAAATCAAACTGAGCGTCTGGTCACTCGGATGAGACGATAAATCGAGGTCATATGTGCAGCAAGCACTTAGCGCACTGAAAAAAAGAACCCATGGGCAACAAAAAAATGTCGTCCTCCTGAAACAACTCTCTACCAGAAGAAAAAAATTAAATTCCGCACTGATAAGTCACACATATTATATACAAGCACTACAGCACCGGTCACAAAAGACGCGTTGCGCCATATATCTGCTGATCAGAAGCTTGCCTACAATGTGGGATGTCTGGTTGGGTATACTGGATTTCTGTGCGAGCGCGCAGCTGAGACGTCCCCCCACCTGAAAAACTGAAAACGGAAAATCTTGACGACATGCGTCACACCGTCTAGAGTGATTCCGCGGGCGTGGCAGACATGACCCCTGGAGTCCTCCACACGCCGTTCTCCTCTCTACCCTATGCTTACGGTTGTTCACCTGCCGAACTGATACTTCCTCTCGGCTTCTAAAGGCTCCCATTCTTTACCTTTCAACCATCATTAAGTCCTATCCCCTATCGACAAGACTTCATGCAAACCCATCCCAACTGTAAGACGAATTAAAAAAAAAATGACCTTTTTCATGGCCCGCGTGTATCTCGCCCACCTACAAAGGGGGGTATGAGGGAGCAGCTTTGATGCATCACACAAACAACATCACTTTCATTTTAGCATAATTATTCAGTTGAATCCACAGCTGGAAGCACACGCATCCCGTTTCTTTTCACCTTGGACAAAGATTCTTCTCGGCTCAATCCGCCAGGCAGCCGCCATGGAGGGGGGACATCCCACACCGCTGAACCCGAGACTAAAATATTACCACTGCATGCACACACATAAACCCCTCCACACCCACACACACACACACACATATTAATATACCCTAAATGTGTGTGTGTGTGTGCGCTGCTGTGTGTAACTCATCTTTTGTTGTTGTTTTTCTGTTGATGTATATATTTGCATACATACTGTGCACACGATTAATTGTTCTTCGTTTGTGTGTGTGTATGTCTTTTATTTTAATAATGCTCACACGGTCTTTTGTGGAATCTTAACTTGACACTGTTTTTTGTTTTCCTTTTATGGTGTGCCTGATCATAATTATGTGCTGTTCTCTGACGGTAATGTCTCATTATATTAAACAAAATTAACTCTCCACGTAATTTATTTATTCCAATCGGATTTTATCGAACAGGTGACAAGACAACCGCACAGGCCCTCTAGGGCCCACGGCAAAACGATTAAAGCTCCTGATGTCCTGTCACAAAAATGCATAGTCTTGGTTTTGCGGTTTTCTCTATTGGGTGGTCTTTTGTTGTTGTCTTTATCTCTTCTCCCAGAGACATCTCCCCAATCTACAACACTTCGCACTCACACTACCCATCAAATCGACCTGTTCCGTTCTGGTGGTGTCACTGATTGTTACACGGTCTTACTCCCCCTTCCTCTGCCATTCCTTTCAGAAGGGTCTGGTGTCCGACATCTTACTAATCCCCTCTCTGGCTGCTCACTCGACCTCGCCCATCCCCCCCTTGAGCAAAGCGGAGATGGAATGCATTCAGCGTGAACTAAAAGCCGTCAGTTATCATATCGAAGAGACTCGCGTAAGGATAATGAAGAGAGAGAGGGGGGGGGGGGATGTTTCCAGCATCTGAGTAAGAATCAGCAACCGTCTCCCGCTCGACTTCTCCCCTTTCCCTCTCCTTTCTGCCCTGGCTCCAGCGGTGCGGTGTTGTTTCAGTAACATCCCCAGCCACTCGGCGTAATGCAAGCGACACGTGGAGGTTTTTCGAGCCGCCAACAACAATCTCTCATCACACATGCACGGACTCTTCCCTCAGTTGATTACTCTCGAAACAATTCGGGCCCAAGCAAACTGAACTGTATCTATTTTCACTCCATTTCCAAGTTCTATCTAGCATGTTATCTTGGAGGATACTGGAACAACGCACGACCACGGTCTCGCGTAATACTTCATTCACTGCCCCAAGTGAACCACACAGCAACATCACCACGCCGTCACTACAACTGCGCTCAATCCCCTCAAAGTAGTGCCCCCCTCGTTATGATGGACCCAACAACTGTCCGTATTTGTAATCTGCTATTTTGCGACGGTTGTTACACCACAATAAGTGACCCGCTTTGTAGTGTAGGGCACCGAGGCTCAAGCACAAAACACAGTCTGAAAGTTCTGGTCCAGTTGTCTGGCAGCGCGAGAAAGATGGATCCAGAGGGTCTCTAGCGGTATTTTCTGTGTCTATTGCTCTGATCACAATCGAATAATCCATATCTAAGTTCTCTTGGATTGATCTTCACAATTGTAGATATGTATTGTGCAGTTCCTAACACTAGGTCAATGTTTCTAAATCGCAACGCGATGTAAATGAGTCTGTCTAGTTTTATTGTTCCTTCTCTAGTTTCTAGGGCATCAGGGTCAAGTCTCTGCGTCTCTTTTTTCGCACTCTAAATGAGTCTTACAGCTGCGCATCACACTTCTGTAGCAATTATATTTTTTTAAGCTCAGCACCTTTTTAGTTTTTCTCGTCTCTGCGAGAGCGTGTCCTTCTTGCTGATCTAGCCTGTCGAGAATGTTGTGATGTTCGGTTTATGTAGTTATTGTGTTAGGTCATTCGTCTTTCTAATACAAAATCTGTTTTCGTGTAGTTTATCTGGTGTGTCATTGTCTCCATCTTTTACCTCTTCCGCCTATTGTGCGCGGCTAGTGCACTCTCCGCCGCTTTGCCTTTCCCTGTGCGCTTTGTATTTGTATTTGAGCTCGCTGCTCACACTGCTCCCCCCTATGGACCCTCTGCGCGTAGTGTGCCTAATCTCGCCCTCTTCGATCTCGTTCAGCTTGTGCCTCTGAGCTCGTTGCTTCGGAGCTGGTCGATTTCTTCTTACTACTCCCCCCCTACTTGCGCATCTGCCCCCGCGCCACCTTGTCTTGTATCGTGTTGCTGTCTCGCTATCTCTGCCCCCCTGTTGTCGACTCCAGCCGTCACTCCTATATAGCTTGTTTTATTCTTGCCTCGTGCACAGATCTATGCGGATATAGTGTATGTGAAGCACTTGCGATAGTCAGCGTCAACGGTAGACCATTTATTATGTGAGATAATAAGTAACAGGCTAGATTTGCGTTATTATATTATCTGCATCTGTGCTTCGTGTTTCGAGTCTTGATTATATTGTAGAGAATCTATCTAAACGCTTGATTCCTCGCACATGGGAACCGAACTCACGCAACAAACTCTCATCTAGACAGCACTTATCTAAATCCTCTAGTAGAGTATTGCCAATTTCAATGTTACAACTAAGCGAATAACAGGACCTGTGTCAGTAAATGACACACATATTTAGGTTCAGTTTCTACATGATATAACCAAAGAGCTGATTCTGTGTCACTTGGGTTCATTATCATAATTAGTGACTATACTGTAGTAAACTGAGGCATGACATAGAGGTCGCGCCTTTTCGTGTTCACTTTTTTTTCTTTGATTTTCGAGTCATAAACTAACTCTAATGGATAATTATGTGCTTGATATAATCAAGTGAAAACATTGTATCATAGTGGGACTAAATATGAGCATACCTAAGCTCGTAATTATTTATGTTAGAGGGACAACTGGCATTCCGCTAATTAGCAATACTACTCCACAACAGGTGAGCGCGCAATTCTCTGTAATCGACATATTGTTGCATTATGCTCGTACCTCAGTAATTGTACTGGTGCGTATTGTATTGTATTGTATCAAGTCTGATGACGCGCACTACGTAATTATGAGAGAATTGTAGTGCAAATGCGGCTAATACAATATATAGTACATTCTGTGCAATCTCATGCGTAGTGTGTCTGGTTACATCTCTCGAACTACATTGGGCAGTATCTCTGTCATGAGCACAACTGACATAGCGACTTGTATTCCGCGGTACACTGGTTTTTGCGTATTGGACGTCGCCTATTCTAGAGTTATTCTATGCATTGCGCTGTTGTGTGCTATGATTTTTTTTTACGACACTTACCCTCTGTTCCTGCTCTATTCGCGTACAGCCCGTATAGCACCTGATCTGTGTAGTCGGAACCGTAGAGTTTCTAGTGTTGGTAATATAGAGTCATCATCGCAGTCATCAAGTAACTTGTGCGTGTCCACTACCTAAGCTATCTCCGGACACTGTCTTTTTGATCATCTGAGCTCTATGCTCTCTATACCTCATGCATTTGTAAATTCTTCTAGTCTCTCATCTGTACTATGTGGCTTATATGGTTACACCATCGTATCTCGATATTTGACACACTCTAGATAACGATCACGCGCGTACTGGGATAGTCTGTAGCGATATACTGCGAATCCTGACATGTAGCGTGCGACAAGGGAGACAGAGACAAATAACCACTTTTAGTATTGTAATAACTGTGGCTGTAATGCTCGTGTCTCTATCAATGAGCTATCTGGCAGTACGTGGTAGGCGAGTCGTCTACTCTCGAGCTTTGTTGTTCCTTAGTGGGCCAACGTTCTTGGTAGCCACACTATCCACCTGCCATTAGCACTATGATGCTCGTGTTGGGTGTCCTAGTCCTTGTCGGTTAAAATTGTTGTAAATTTGATGGGTTCATTGCGGCTATTGTATCTCATTCGTGTGGCTTGGCAGTGGAATTTGCGTTTGCGTCAATTTGCTGTCTACACGTTTGCTATGTGTCTCATGATAAGTCACTTATGTCATTGTGTGTTGTATATAATGCTTGTGTGTGTCTTTAGTCTCTGTGTCTGCTGTTCGGTTTTAGCGCTGTGGTCGACGCTCTGCTGCAGCTGCGAGCTGCGGTGTGCATGTGTGACGGCTCGAATCTACCTGCAGGCGCGTGCATGTGTGTGTGTGTTTTTTTTTCCTTGATCAAATCATACAAACGATAGAACATTCTATCTTATCACAGAACGTATCTGGGTGACTCTCTCAACAGATAAAAAACTCTAGCATGAATCATAAAGTCACACGAATCGATAGGACTGTGAGCGACACCCGCACACAATATCATTATTTCTTCAGCGCTTATCGAAGCTATTAAACCGTACGCTTAAAGAAACTCATCGTAGGCATGAACAAATGGAATAACCATAAGACCAGATGTGACTAGATTTTTAAAAAAAACAAAAATAAACAAAACATACGCTGCTTTTTCAGCACTCTCAAAATACACTTGAGTGGATCCACCAGCGGCGCGTTTGTGGTGTGTATACGGGACTAGTGGAGGAATTCCGAACTGCGACTCTGTTTACTGCACGACATAAACCATACATGCGACACAAAAGACAAAGTCACTCTGCGCAAATACAGACTTCCCGCACAGAGGCGAATGAAACTTACTTTTTATTGTTTTCACTTATCTCTTGGGTTTACTCTTTATCTTTGATCGTTCGTTTTTGAGACACTCTTGAGAGCTAGTTTCTGGGTCGGATATGTGCATCTTCTGTATTGCTAGTGCTGAGTTCTGTGTTGATATGTTAGCTACTTTCGCGCGTGCGTCTGTTATTTTCAAAAATGACAAACCTGATCACTAAACAGTTAGCGACAGGATTTCGCTGAACAATCGAGACTTGTTCGTCTCCATTAGATCATTTCTCTATCATTGCGAGCCAACATATATGATAGACACGCCAGAGGGAGGCACGCGCAAATGTGATTAGTCCCTTAGAGACATATTATCTTTTGGACAGAAGCAGGATTGAAAATCAATAAATAAAAACGAAAATTTGTTTTTGCTACTTGTCTTTATGCGATTTGCTGTATTGCATCAATCGTTTTTTCTTTCTCTTTTCATTTCCTTTTCTTTTTCCTTATCACTTCTTTTTTTCTAATCTCTTTTCTGTTTTTTCTTCTTTTTTTGTTTGGTCTACTTTTTCCGTTTCTTTTCTGTTTTTTCCTTCCCCGGTGTATATTTCTTCTCTTACTCCTCTTTATTTTTTGTTTCTCCTCTTCACTATTATTTTCTCTGACTGTTGTTGCAAACAAATTACATGTCACTTAACCTCTTTAACTGAAACAATCAACGATTCTCCTCAAAACACCCTGTATGCTCATTAGCAGTACTAGAATCTTACACGAGAAATTCAGAAGCATAAGTCATTTGGACCAACGTATGAAGGATTACACATAAAAGATGGGCGATGTGATAGGAAAAGTACCGAGTGCAGAAGGATTTAGTCATTAGACATAAAAAAAAGAGACTGGAGGACACGACAACTAACAGAAGATAGCAGAGCTCAGATGATGATCAACGTATTATGACTGACCCCTGGGACAGAAAGTCAAGGGACGAGTATCACGCATAGGATCAAAGGTGCGCGCAACAGGAATGAACTGGCCAATGATCTGTCAAGGAAAAAAACACACTGAACTTCCTATAAATCCAACAATCGAAATTAAGATATACTAATGTGAGAAAGGACTGAATAAAATGGAACTAGTCAGGGTGAGGGAGTGGCTGAATGAAATAGGAACATAGTGGAACACCACACACCACACACACACACACACCACACACACACACATCGACACACACACACACCAACAACACTACACAACCACACCAACCACACACATTAAACCATAATTAGAAAGAACCGTGAACATAACAGCGAAGAGAAAGGAAAGGTTTGGTATGAAACTGGGAAGTATTATTATTACAGATACTATTATATAAAATAGAAACCAAATCTATAATAAAAAACAACTACAAAACCAGAAAGAATGAGGACGAACTGGAAAGAGAGGATGGGAAAACTGGTGAACACAAAAAAATCTGCCGAAGAGAGATAGAAGGCATTGTACACGGGAAAGGTTAAACGTAGCCTGAATTAAAGAGAATAAAGAACCCCGAATATGGCTGGCAAAGTACAGACAGGAAATATACAACAACACAAAAACTGGTCAGGATGGGGATGAGAATGAGTGGTGGAGAAAACTTACGCCAAGAAAGAGATACACAAGATAAAAGAACTAAATATGTGAACAAAGGATATGGATGAATGGTAAAAACAACTAAATAATTAGACATAAATAAGATAAATATAAATAAAATAAATGAATAACATAAATCTAAACCAAACAAATGCAAATTTAATAAATTATAAAAAGTACAGTACAGGACGGGAAGATACTAAAGGTTAAACATTGCAAGGGCAAATAATCAATCATCAGGGAATGTGTAAGAAGTTGTTCACGTGAAATGACGTAAAGTATCGTAAATAAGACACAGTAATGTTTCGTTCGAAATGAGAACAATGGGAGGTGGATGAGATGGCTCAGATGAACGAGGTGGGGTGAATGGGGAATAATAGGTTCTATGGTGTGTGTGCGGGACGGAGGGTTGGGGGGCGTGGGGGGTGAGGGCGAGGTGAAAGCGGAAGCGAGCCTTCCATCCCAGTATGTTCGCTGTTCCCTCAGATCGGCGTAGCTCAGGTTACACAAGAAGCGTCATCTGCGTTCGAGACATAAACACCCACTTCTACCATTTTACGCCACATCACTAATTGCACTGCACGATGTGTGGCCTGTCAGCCTAAACCCAACGCGCTTAAGATCAAGCTTGGGGAAAATTAACAATTAAAAAGATAAAATAGATCTAACTCTAAAATAAAAACAAAATCAACTACTGAATAGATCTCACTAAACAGACTAGATAATTATAACAGTAAATCTAAAATGATAAATAGATAAATCTCTATTGAATACATTAACAGATGATTAAAAAATATAGATATATCACAAAACAAATAGATAAATGAATTAATTCTATCCGATAGATCAATTGATATAATATCTGATCAATGGTCCATGTAGTTTCCTCCTTGACTATCAGCATGCATGTGGCCAAATGCCTTGACAGAAATAGAACTGCAGAAAGATGGATACGTGGACGAACTATGGAAAAAGAACGGGAAAACATGAGCAAACGCGATGCATTAACGGAGCAACAGAAAGCACTGGAACGGGATGTGTCCGCTGATGATACTTATTGCAATCCACAAGCATTGAGAGTGTGTGGTATTAAAAAGACCATTGTATCCTGCTGGTAAAAGGTGTACCTCTCGCGGTAAACCTACATGAGAGCCAAGAGTTCAATTCTTGCTCTCGCTCATGAAGTTTACCCCGCAATACACGCATGTACCCTATGACTCCCGCAGTATACGATTCTTTAATCTCTTGAATATCACCCATAGTGAGGAAGCAGATAATGAATCTTAGGATACCTATCTCTCCTTGCAAGTGGTAGGGTTATTGTATTGTTCCTCCTTTTATGGCTTTCGACCACAGCAAACCGGTAGAGCTTATACTGTTACAAGTTCAAAATAAACTGGTAAATTTACCCACGAAGTGTCTCAATTTTTGTATTAAAAAAATACACAAACAAAAAAAACAAATAAAAAACAAAAACCAAACAACAACAAACTATTCTGTTTGGTGAACAGACAGAAATGAGATGGCACCGGAGACGGAATGACATCTAAAAGTGTTACATGTGGATATTGATGTTAATTAGGGATGTAAAGAGAAGAGAACATAGTAAATTTTGAAGAATACTGGATGTTGTTGGTTGGGTGATGGAAGAGGATTGAGAAACACTCCGCGCCGAGCAGAGAACGCGAAATGCTCGGCTGCAATGGGGGGTTTTGTCTGGAAAGTCGTGAAAGTTACAATAGGTGAATACTAAGACTGAAAAGGGACCGTTGAGAGAAATGGTTCAAAAACGTAACTAAATCGAGAAATGAGAGAGTGAGACGAGAGGGAGAGAGAGACAGCCAGAGACAGACAGCCAGAGAGATGGAAAGGGTTAAACGGTTTAAAAACTACAAGGAATTGGATTGGTATCGGGAAGTTGGCAAGGACGGGGAGGTATGAGAGATGGTATCTCTCTCGAGGTGATGTTAGGCTGAGAGTGACGTTCTGTGAAACGTGAACGAAAAGAAATGGGTTTCGGAAGTAGACAGCACAACATAGAGAAGCGAGAAATCCGGTGAAATAAAGGGAAAACCGTTGTGAATTTGGAACATATGGAACGGAGATGGATAAACACTTACGAACAGGAAAAGAAACGGACAAGGGTTGGAATGAGAGAATTAAAGTAGAACTGGGTATGAACCACACGGAGATAGCACGAGTGTGAAAGACACAAAAATAGATGTGAAGAACGGGTGGCGGAGTACAAGACTGTACTACCGTTGAATAAAAAGCATGCCAAGGAGAGAATAGTCACCACCACAAGAACGGCCAGTTCGCACATGAAGGCCCCGTTGTACTCGCCAGAATTGGGGCCCCCCCCCACAGGCCTGCGCGTTGGACTTCTGTTTAACTGATTCCACGTAGGTCAGCGGATTTTCAGCTTACTCCCATAGTTTCGGTCCTGGAGAAGTTGACTATGAGAAATGCACATCTATTTTTCAACCGATTTATCTCACACCACCTAGTGCGACATGGTGTCCACCTCGACCTGGTTTGGGGAAGGTCAATCGAAAATTATTGTAATGTTATGTTTTGGTTATTACAGATTTTTGTATAATTGGTAGAAGTAGTAATATTTTCTGTGGGTTTTTTTTTTTCTAATTATATCTTTGTTTATTTTACATTACTTTTTTTTCCGCGAGGGCCGATACTTAAGCGCGTTTGGGGCCAACGCATCTGGTGCAGGCATCTGCTGGCAGAAGTGGTGAGGCTATATGGAACTTGACCGAACGCAATGAACAGCCTCCCTGATGAGCCTACGAACCTCGAATACTAATGAAACACGGGCGGAAGGAGGGGTATGGGCCCCTACCATTCAATGCCGAACCGTGGACACAGTGCATGTGAAAACATTGCCCCCGAAGAGGCCATAAAAAGCCATTGGACTTTTTCAATAAATCACCTTCAAAAAAAAGAAGAGAAAGGGTGTGGCATAGCAACTGGCGAAGAAATCATTCAAGGCAGATGGACAGAAAATGTCAGCCACTGACCAATTATGGAAACTTTAAGAAGAGACGGGATGGAACAGCAAAAAAAAAAGAAAAGAAAAATCAGGTTTTAGTGGGAGTGGTGGGGGGAGTGGGGAATTCCAACTGGAAAAGGGAAGATGAGAGGGCTGGGAACAGGAAGACGACTCATTAGAAATATAATCAATATAAATATATAATTCAATTCAATATAATTATCATTTAATGATAACGGGGATGACCCGCCGGATGTGATGTCGCTGGAAAGAGTAAACTGGAAAGAGAATACAGAAAGTGGTTGGGGAAAGATAAAGAACTGAACTGGGGGAAAAAAGTGAAGGGAACGGATGGGAAATCGTCACCAAACAAACAAGGACAAACCAAACTACAGGAAAAATCGTGTAAGCATGGGTGGGAAATAGTAAGAGTAACAGAGGAGAAAAACTCGAATGGAAAACTGTGAGGGAACACCAGAAATCCATAACCAAAGTGAACCTCAAACTGAATGGAAACATTGTGAAGGGGAACATGCAGAAATAGTAAGCAGTAACAAAGGCAACCAACCAAACTGAATGGAAAACTGTGAAGGTAACATGCCGAATGAGTTAATGGGATCGGTGGCAATCGTAAAGTACACAATGGGGGGGAAAAATATTCAAAAAGCCGCATATTTGCCAACACCCCTTTTTTCAACCATTCGTAAACCATGGCGGTTCACGAAAATACCACAGACAAGCGACAGGAGGGTGAGCGTGTTGCTGGAAAGGTAATACAAAAATAAAGAGAAGGGATGGGAATGGTGAAACATGCGATTTGAGAATTTGGAAGAAACAAGAGAAAATACGGAGAAAGATGGAAGGATCGCAAATGGAAGTTTTAGAAAGCAAGAACTGGGAGAAAGGCTCGGTGTTGGAATCAGGTCGAGCTGAGCTGGGGAAATTAAAGGACAATAAATTGAGGCATTAAATGCGACGCCTTTAACAGAGATTCTTAGAATAGGAAAACAGAGGACGAGAGGGGGGTCCACATCAAGGGGTGTGCAGCAGAAGCCCGCCGCACAACTGTTGGTGTGTGTTGTATGATGTTTTGTTGAGTGAGAGTGGGGGGGGGGGCAGGAGGGGTCGAGGGAGGGCAGGGTGGGGGGGGGGGGGGGGCGGGGGGGGGGGGGGGGGGGGGGGGGGGTGTAAGAAGACAGAAATCCCCCCCAAAGACTAGCAGATGTACATCTCGTGAATTCTAACGGGGGTTGGGGAGAAGGGGTAGCTATTTCTTTGAGGGATCTGACATGACCTCTAGTTCTCTCCTCTGGACACGTCCGGTATCTTGGCAACTGGCAGTGGATCCAAGATGTATGACAGGAAACAGCACTCCTCTTTGCGATAGTCTCAGTAGCGGAGCAATACCAAAATAGTATTTTTTTTTTATATATTCTCTTTGAGGTAATACAATCTTCCTCACCTTTATTTTCTCCCCTATATCTACGAAATTGATTTCAGCTTTTGCATGCGACTGTGCGGGCCTCAGTGATTTTTGTTTGTTTGTTGTCACAAGAGATTCAAAGGTCCTTTGATGGAAGATAGCTGTATAAAATTGATTACCGTGTTAGTTCGTTTCCACCGATTCGTTTCTTGCGTGTAACGTTTCTGAATGTGCGAGAAGATTTGGGTTCATTGTACTGTTTGTTGCGCTGTTAAAAAAAACGTGCAACACAATCCACACACTACACACAGCGCACACACCATCACATCCCCACAAATCCACACACACACCCACATCTACTTACCCTCAGATTACTCTCGAACCGATTGAGTGCTAGTTCCAATCTGCTGACATCACCTGCAACACTGACATCATTTGTTGCTGTGATTTTTATCGTTTTAATTCAGGTCATTCCGACTAATACCGCAGAACTGGGCAGTGAGCAACTCTACTGTCCCACGACAATTCTGGGCTGCGAATTTGATTCTAAGTGAGACTATCTTTGCCCATCTGTTACGCAATCTCCAGCTCGTCCTCGGCCAAAGAGGCTTTAGTGCAGATCCGGCGTTGGGGATACGTCCCTCAAAGAAGGCAAGAGTCCTCCGCATGCGTTACAACCACGCAAAATTATGTGCCTTCCCACCCTGTTTCCATCTTTCCGCGTTTTTCTGGAGATCCGACCACACAGGTAAAAACCTCGCCATCCTTAGAATCTTTAACACATCCAATATCTTGATAATTTAGTCTCAATACCACCATTAAATATTGTGCACATAAAAAGGCTTTGCGGCCATCACATTGTTCAAAACAAAAACGAATGACGTGGGGAAAGCGGCTTTTGAAGAGGTGCAAGCGGATAAACCCATTGCCGTTTCGTCACCAGCACTGTTTCACTGAATGGTCTATCAGGACCTGTTTCCTTAATCCTGTCTGAGGGTGAGCCTTTCTTGACCCGCCCGATCGGCTCGCTTCATCAAAGAAGTTCTACATGTTCAATAAACACTTCGAGGCAAGAAAGTGACACCTAGATCACTGGAGGTATCATAAGTATTTACAAATCAAACACAACAAAAAAAAAAATAATATATATTGGTTTGATCGGCGCAAGAAACAGGCTATTTTCGAGTCCCTTGAACAGTAGTAACAAGACCTTATCAAGCCTAGTTTTCTTTGCATATGTATCACGTTTATATTCGTTCCCTGTATCGTAAATATCAACTTTCTCCCATTGCAACTGTTATTTCAGGAGTGCGTCAATGCGTTTTTTGGCGTATGAACAAACACAATGCTTATACGTTAAACGCAACACCACAAACAGTTTAGGTAGCAGGCCATACAGCAGAATAACCCTACAGTGCTTGTCAGGCGGTTGTATGTAAGCAGGATTTTTGTTCCACTCCAAGGAGGATGCCTGACAGCCAATGAGGACAACTCCCACAACTTTGCAAGAGTTAGTTTGATATTCTTCTTTAATTTCCATATTTTTTTAATATTTGAGATTACTGAACGATATTTCTATTTTTCTTCTCCTGACTTTTTTTTTTTACCTTTTTTTTTTTTTTAACTTTATTTTTTGTCCGTCAACCATAAAAACCTAAAAGCAACTGTCAGTGAAGTCTGGGATACATGTTCGTGGTATATTTCACATCATTATGTAGCCACCGATTTTTCTCTCCCCTCAAATCAATTTGTTCCCTAAAAATTTGCTAAAATAATTGACCCACACAACCACACACAACACACTAAACACCACACACACACTCACACTAACACATTACTACATTACTCTGCTGATATGTCCCACCTTTTTTTTTCCAACAAACTTCTTCAATACTCCATGATTGAACTGTACTATCACTGTTTAATGTAAATTGTACTGAAAAAAAAACAAAAAACAAACACACAATACCAAAGTAATGAGCAGACAATTATGCTCTCACTCACTCACATCACTCCATATTTGACACATCTCCCACAGATATACTTTTTATCTGGTCTTCAGCAAAAAAAGAAAAGCAAAAGAAAAAAAATGGAAATGGCACACTCTAAATTCCACTATTTTGATACCCACGTAATTCAACACAAATACAGAATAGAGGGATACTGCAAAAGTAGCAACATTTTACACACAGGACTTTTCACACATTGCACAGACACTGTTGTGAACTTGACCTGAACCTATGACCTTCGAATGGGTTCAATTTTCTGTCCTAGATCATTGCCGATCACTGTAACCAAGTTTGATCAAAAATCAAATGAACAATAGCAATGATTCTAACCACCGTTTAAGTTTTTACATATTAAAGTTGTGACCTTCATATTTTGGCCCTGACCTGGACTGTCAGCAGGGTTTAATGTTTTTTGTCACCATAACCAAACTTCTGTACTCACACACTTGAATGAAGTATGTGATGCCAGACAACAACTCTTTTGCACATACACAGTTCATCTTTATTCAAACAACTGGCGTACAGTGATTCTTGACCTTTGACCAAATCAATTTCAGCAGAGATTAACACTGTCACTATGGGCCCAGTCTCACTGTACCACATTTGATGAAAATTGGAAGTAACCCCAAGCACTATCAGCTTTTATTTATATTTGTAACAAATGATCAAAAAAAAAAATTTGGGACCTGACTCAGTTGACTCACCCCTGCGTTCACTGGCTAACATGTTATCTAAAGAGGTACAAAACCAAAACGCTTACTCAGAAGGCTGATGAGATGACTCACAAACGTCTTTACTCATCACAATTAACCCACTCCCACCAAGGTTCATTCCTGAGACTGAATGCTTATCAACAGCCTCACTTTTGTCGACACACACACCAGTCAAAGAAGTAGACTTACTATGTTTACATATTCCAGCTCACATACAACACAATTGAACAGAAACAAAACCAAAAAAACCACAGACCAGAAATTCCTTCCTGATCAATGAAATAATTATCTGCTGTCACTGCACCTGCGCCACTTATCAGAAACCAAAAGGACAAGTCCCATTTAGGCATCAATCAGTATTTATATGTAGCTGACATTCTTTCATTAAATTCTTCTATTACCACTCAAAAGCGCAGCTAACACCACACAAAACAACTAACAATACTTCTCCTCCGGACTATACACAATTTAACCATAACAAAAAAAAACAACAACTAAAAAAATCTACAAAAACAGAGAGCAGTAAATAACACAATATCCTGAAAATATATTCTTATTTCATGATTATGTAGAAACCTTAAGAAATCTGACAACATCAAAGAAGAAAGAATGACCCTCGCTAGAATTATGTTCTGTAAAACATATCAACCAAGGAATCCTTAAAAAGCAACGAGGACATGCCATGCCTCGCAATGACTACTGACAAAAACTGACACAATTCTTAAATTTACTGTTTATTCTTCTGGATAGTACAACTGTACAATTGTATCAAGTGTATCAAGTTTTTATCTCTGCATACATTTGCCACACGAAATTTTAACCAAATTACTAAAATATATTACTCTTTTTATTTCTGTGGAACATCATCCTTATCTGGAACATTATTCATCTCTCTATGAAAAAGAGTTGCAAATTTTGTGAAACTATACTGGGTTATAGTCACTTATTCATATAGTAATCATACCTGAACTCATCAAGAAAGGCCAGAGGTCAGGGTCAACAGAAAAAAACTCCGCTATTATTTCTATTGTTAAGTCCCATACATACCCTTAATTTACCAATGTTTGATGTCTACAACAAATGAACCTTACTTCAAAGTAACAACAGTATATTTTCTCCATGATTCCAACCAAAAACTCAAATCTCTCCCATTTCTGAACATATATTTTATTTCATCCGAAAATGCATGTCATTGTCACAAACTCAATAACAAAGGGATCTAGACTATATTGATTTGACATGTACAAAGTTACACAATACAACAAAGAGGAACGACCAAAATGCAAAAGACAAAAATCAAGTAATACAAGCTTGCAGTAATATAAACAACATATTAATCAGATCCTGCTGCTATGTGTAAAAAACAACAGCACATTTAGAAACGTCACCCCAAAATATACACACTCAATCACTGCTACCAGAGGATTCTCACTGCCAATATCTACAAAGACTCTTGCCATTAAAACTATATAGATAAAAAAGTTATGGCTTAATTACAACAAAAGATACTCTTTACCCTTTCTCAGTTGCACTCTTGAAAGGATCAAGCAATGCCCACAGACGTTCTGTCGTCTTTCTTTTCTTATCATTCACAACACAACACACACCACACACACGACCACACCCACAACACAAACACACACACACACTGATGCAACACATAAACTCTCAACACACAGTCAAGAAGCAATATATCATCCAGCAGCTAAAGTGACATCACTGACATCAGACTGACAACATCAGACACGCCACACTTTAGAACACATTCTCATAATTTCCATAACTGTTTCTCAATGGATTCAACTTGCACAACTATTTAATGGCTTCGAATATTTAACAAAAATCTCATAACAATATGCCTGTGTATTTGGTCGCAAAAATAATAGTATTCCATGATATGAACGTAAAGAAGGAATTAATATAATATTTAAGGTTTCAAGAGCGAAGAATCCTGTGTCTGGATCAACACAGAAATATTGTTAATCATTTACTTTGAATAAATTCATTATTGATCACATTACTGAAGGTTAAAATATTAAACAAACAGCATTCTCTAATTTTTGAAACAACATGATTATTTAAACACCTCTTCTTCAAGTTCATTGGATTCTTGATGTTAAATAACGTTCAATCAAAAAAGACAAGGCCTACTGTTGCAAAATAATATCTAAATATTGAAAAAACGAGAAAAAAAAAAATTGCATGTAGAAAACAATCTTGTTAGCAAAACAAAACTTTTGAGTTTCCCCTGACACTAAAACCACATGTTTCTGTACCATAAAAACAGAACACGTCAATGCGTTTGCTTGATAAAATAAAAAAAAAACAAAAATCACCTAGCGGCTATGTTTAGCAAAAATGTCAAAGCTTTACCAAAGCAACGCAGGCAAGACATACATGTGTATTTTTTGTCAGATAATAATCATCAAACAATTCCCAACGATAATTTCCAACGGACACCATGGGGTATACATTCTGCTGCACAACTTTCACTGCTGCCCCAGACTACATATTTCTTTAGAAATCAAATGTCACAAAACCCATCTAGTTAAATTTAAAAAAAACTGCTCCATGAGCAGACCCATCATGCATCTTGGGGTAAAGAGCAAAGCAAACTGAGATCAGTCCAATCCCCTTGTTATCCGCAGCTCTCCAAGGAACTAACAAACAGGAGTATAATCAAAATGTCTGATCAATCAACAAATCAAAGCCGCTGCTAATATCTGGTAACACAAAACATACCCACTACTTCATATCTGCACTCTACGAACAAGAAGAAAAAACGAACGAGAAGACTATTACTAATACTCAATGAATATCTGGGATGATACGATACTACTGAACAAAATGTCTTTGAATAATAAAATAACACTATTCAGTCCACATAAACCGTAGTTTTCAATCTCCACCATACTTACACTAAAATCCAACTGAATATATAACTTACCAAGTTACCAACAACACAAAAGTTAACAAAAAAAAAAAAAACCAGAGTTTTTGTTTTTTGTGCCGCAACGGAGTCCAATAGACTCAAAACAAGATAGTAAACATTCCTGAGCCTTTAATAACATGGGAATAACTAAGTGTAGTCCAAGAAA
Source organism: Babylonia areolata (assembly GCF_041734735.1). NCBI lineage: Eukaryota > Metazoa > Mollusca > Gastropoda > Neogastropoda > Buccinidae > Babylonia > Babylonia areolata. The sequence continues at coordinate 44,611,645 of NC_134886.1, forward strand.
GCATAACATTCTTCAACATTTCATCAACAACAAGGATAAGCATTCTTCCAAGATTCACTATCTATCTCATATTTGCATATGTATCACACAACATAGCAGAATGAATGCAATGACTAACCAGCAACAGAGAGAAAACAGCTATAAGACCACTCCATAACCTATCCAAGTACACACTTACAGGTACTGTGCACCTACATCACTCAGGAATGAAAAGAGAAGATTTGAAACATTGCTGCACTAAGTGAACACTGGCGACGTTTCTCATGGATTCTCTCACATTCCCTTCATCCTAACTGCACTACAAGCAGTGTCAAGCTCTGAGCCCGCACACCACACATGCATAATATACATACACCTCATCTTTTTCAGAGTGACTGACTGCCAACTTCCTACCTAACTTCCCATCTGATCCTAAATGATTTGTTCCCAAGCTTCCTTTTTTTAGGTTCAAGAATTATCCCCTTCAACTTTGATCACCACCCCACTTTGATGGCATTTGTCTTTCATGGTTGACAGTAGAACTGCATCTGCCTCCCAATGCACCACAGGAAAGTCAGATGTTGCAGAGGCAGCGCGACTCCTGAAGTGACAGTCCTGCCACGGCACCAATGCAAACTGTACTGTAGGCTCTTCCAATCCTGAACAGCACTTTGGGGTTATGCGCAGGCCACACACATCAGTTCTTTTTCTTTGCCCCATCCTCCAGCAAGATTGTGGTGTAGCGTGTATGATCGTCCACATCTGACCACCCCTTGAAACTGAAGGCTGAACCAAATCGAGTATGTGACGCTGACGTCACCCAGAAGGTTTGTCTATTCAAATCTTGTTCCTTCCTCTCTTTCTTCTCTTCTTCCCTCGCCTCCTCTCCTTGGCTGTTCATTCTGGAGCTAACACCTTCTATTCCGTATGATACTCTGAATCTCCTCCTACCCTGCCCACTGACTGATGACTAAGCCGACGAGCAACCTACACCTTGTCTATACCTTCCTGAAAGAAACTGCAGTAAATGGGTACCACAGCAGATGTTTTCTGAGTACCAACTACACACTACACGTACTCTGGATGTCTCATGCAAATGCGAGCCAACGCCTCATTTCCCACCAAATCAAAATGACTTTTGGCTTTTTTCCTTTAAAGAAAATACTGTCAATCCTAAATTTCAAATAACCATTCAGTAAAAAAAATAAACAACTCTAAGTTGCCCCTTACAGGACAACAATACGAAATCTCCACTTTGAGATACATAAACATAACAACCAGCCTAAAAATAAAAACACACAAGACCAAGATATTAAAGGAAGAACTGCAGAAAAAAATGTTAAAAAGCCAACTTGACTTTAGTTGACTGGGGACTCTGGCTTTTGATTGGCTTCCAAATCTAGGAAGCAAGAGTAACCTCTGTGTGTCAATTTACTGTGGTTTCAAACTGAAATGCTCATGACAACTAGAAAAAATGTGACAGAAAACAGCCAATGTCCCATGAAGTCAAAGGGGATTATTATCAGCTGCCACGCACTGCTTATCACTTGAATATAAAAAGTTCAGTGTGCAAACCCGCTCAAGCATCGAATGCACTTCATCAATAGCCCACGGAGCATCAATGGTCTAAACTTAAATAGTAAAAAACCTGTTCTATGCATGGGAGCAGGAGCCATGCTAAACGTTCAACTATAATAGATAAATAAACTAAAACGGAACAGTTTTAAAAGCAATATGCTTGGTTTTATCTATTTTCATTTATCTGGGGTTTGTTGTGTTTACCTATATCATTTTCTGGTTCTTTATTCAATGGCCATTTTCAGTCTACGCTTTTGCCCTCAAAAAAAATTTTTTTTTTTTTTAAAAAAAAATTTATTCAAAATTCTTCTGGTAGAGAGAGAGACAGACAAAACAGAGACAAGAGAACATCATGAGAGATGAGAGAAGGGAGATTGAAAGAGATAGAAAGAGAGAGAAGAGAGAGAGAAGAGAGAGAACGAGATATATATATATATATATCTTTCATTTTGTCTTTTACCAATATTTATATTTCAATAACATTTAAAATTATTCTAAGCGCTGTTGAATTTTTCCCGAATTTTAACCATAACCCTTCGTCCCACAAAATATGGCCCCTTTGTTACACTGTTGATAGGTTGATGGCGGTGACGGTTTCTTGGTTGCTGATGCTCTTTTCCTTTTTTCTCTTACCATGCTGCCACTGAACTCAACAATATACACTGATGCTCTATCCTTTTTTTCTCTTTCCGTCCCGACACTGGGCCTCAACAATAACTATGTATTTGGACAGGGGTTTAGTACAGCTGGAAAGCAAATGAAAAAACAGGAGCTCAGTGTACTTACCAATGTCTGACATCCATTTATTCTTCCTTTCTAAAATTTGCAAACTGTGAAAATGGCAAAGAAATATTGATTAATGTGAAAGCCATTTAAAGAAACATTGCTGATAAGCAATAGCTTTTATTTTTTCCTCCAAAATGTACTGACTGTAAAATCGGTCACAGATATATACCGCCATGTGAAAACTACTTAGAACATATGCTGATAAGCCATATGTACCCAACATATTCACGAGCCAATTTCTCTGAACATCAAATCTAAAACAAACATTAACAATCATACACAAATGAGTTGCAAGCATGCTCATAGTCATTTCCAAGCTTCCCCCCCAAACTTCAACATTTGCCACTATTCTTAATTATTTTCTTTAGGTTTTGTTTTTGTTTGGTTGTGTGCATTGTAGAAGGTCACTATATCAAAATACAAAATATATGAAATGTCATCATGAAGCTTTGCACCCACAAAAAGTATATCAGCAGCAGACATCAAGAAACAGACATCATCAAAATCCAAGGAACATTTTTTTCTTTTAAATATTGTGTATACCACCTATATATACATCTATCTAGACATCAAGATATCCATTAACAACACTGATATGTAATGCATGATCCATTAGCACATGTAAAACACAACAAACACGCTTGACCAAGAAAATCTCAAAAGACCCTCATCATTTTGGTGCTTAGTGGTGTGTACATGCTCTTTGCGTGTGTGTGTGTGTGTGTGTGTGTGTGTGTGTGCATGTGTGTGATGCTGATGGAAGCTGGTTAGTGGTTGAAATTCAAGCCTCAGACACATGGTGGGGGGAGGACATGCAGAGGGGGGCCTGCTGCTGGTGTGGGGGGGAGCAGAGGGCACAGTTAGATGGGAGGAGGTAACCATGGCGGAGGACGCCGCGGAGGAGATCTGAGATCCGTAGGTCATGGGCAGGTCGGCCATGCTGCGGGAGGGCCCAGGATGTGGGCGTGAGGGGACAGCATCCCCAAGGGAGGAGGGGGACCCGTGTGGCCATAGTATCTGGTCGTGGAGGGGGGCCCAGCGTGATGGGGGTCACCTGGTTGCGTAGATGCGCCTCCATCAGGTGGGAGTGGGCAGGCTGTGGGTGGGGGGGCGGCTGCGCACACCACTGCTGCTCAGACTGCTGCTGATGGGGTGCTGCGGCCGTGCCCATGTTGCAGAAGCTGTATTGGACACCGCAGCTGCTGCTGCCCGCCGCCCGCTCCACCACGTCTGGGCCCTGGGAGGACAATGAGGGCCGAGTCCATGCCGGGCAATCCCATCAGGCCCAGGCTCGTGGATGGCCGGAGAGAGTCCCGATCTCTGGACCCACCGCCAGCTGAGGAGGCGGTGGCTCCGAGGAGGAGGCTGGACTGGTGAGCGCTCGACAGGTTTCCGCCGTGAACTTCTCGCCGTTCATTCCGGCAGCGAGGGTGCGTTCATACTGGTTCAGGGACTCCATCAAGTTGCGGGGGATGCGCCGATGGTGGATGGGATGCCATGCTCTTTCCTGTGCCCTATGATCATCACATCCTCATCTGAGGAGGGGTCCGTATGACCCTCCCTCTCTCCGAGAACCCTCTTCCTTCCCCTAATGGCACCATGGTCGGTGCAGACAGCTGCTTGTTTTTCTTCTTACGTCGCTTCTTCACTGGCTGTGGTCCTCAGCATTCAAGTCTTCAGGAGACCTCATGTGCATGTGCATCTGAAACAAATATGAGTGCATTTGTGATAAATACTGTGTATGCATTAAACTCAAGACAAGGGACCAGTCCACGATTTTACAAAAATCTCCTTCACTTACATGAAACTGTTTGGATGTATCCACAGGTATAGATCATTCTCTATGTGTGTGTCTTAGAAAACTGACTGTAGCAACAAACAGCTGTTCTTCTCAATAGAGAACCCTTCAAATGCCTCTCTCTCAATCATCCCACTCTCCCAAATGAAGATGAGAACCCGATGCAAAAGCTAAAAAGTATGCACTGTCATCAGTGTTATGTTAGATTTCCGTGTGTTGAAATTCCTATTTCAGGAAGAGGGTGGCAGAATGGTTAAGATGCGCAACTGCCAATACAGTGTCTAGGAGGGTCTGGGCTCGATTCCTGCTCCAGCCCTTCTCCCATGTTCGACTAAAAAAATCAAACTGAGCATCAAGTCATTTGGATAAGACAGTAACCGGCGACCCGTGTGCAGCACACACTTGGCACAATGTGGAAAGAACCCACAGCAACTAAAAGGTTGTCTCTGGCAAAATTATTAAAATTATATGCATGCACTCAAAGACTGACTAAGTATGCTGGATTATACTGCTGGTCAAGTGCATTTACCCAGCAAACGTGATGTACCATATATAGATTTGTCCTAATGCGTGATGCCTTCTCAAGAAACTAAAACATGTGTTACAGTCTCAGTAAAAATAGTGAGATTCTTCCGCTTAAATGTAAGCGAAAGCAGCTTCAATGCTAAGGTCGTGCTTTGCGTACACAGACGTGGAACAGTGCGATCAAGTTAATCACACCTCTATTGATCTTCACAAAAAAACACCATCGAACAAGAAACTTCATCACTTTGAGATACTACCTACCCCAATCTGTGTGCAGTAATATGAATGAAAAAAACAGCATGCAGAAATGTGTGCTCAAATATAAGATAACTGCACAAGTCTACAAAAAATGACAATGGACAACAATCTATCAAAGAACTGCAGGTTGTAAAACAAGACTCACTTTAGATATGAAGCATCCAATGTTTCAAATAACAGGTTTGCATTTCTCAATATAAACTTTCTCCCCATTTGTACTCAAAGAAAGTACATGATCCCATCATTTCTCTGCAACAGCTGACAAGCACAGCCTCAACACATGCCTTCATCGTGTGAGCCCTCCAAGCTGCTGTCATTGGTGTAGGAGCGGTGACAGATGTGACACTTGTGGATGCGCAGAACCTCCTTCTTCACCTGCTCCTCATGGTTGCGCATCGTGGTGCTGCAAGTTGGACATCTGTGCGAAGGCACGGTCGCAGTCCTCATACTTACAGGCGTATGGTTTTTTACCTGGAACGCACAGCCAAATGCAGGCATGCAGTCATACACACACACACAACCACACACACCACCACACACACACACACACACACAATCCAACATACACTCATACACACACACACACACACACATGCACGCAAGCACACTTTACTAGGTGAGATTATTTTGTTTTGTGCTTCCGTATTTGCAGTAAGTCAGTTTGTTTTTTGCTTCTGTCAATTAAGTCATCTATCTGAAGTTCTGTCATTTGCCCTATTGTCACTCCCAGTCTTGAGTCAATGTCTCGATCATCTGAGATGGCAGTTTTTGTAGCATGTGGACAAGACTGAACTACTGTCTGCAAGAGCCTCTTCCTGAAAGCTTTATGTCAATAAAAGACATGTATTATTTTCCAATTCTCTGAACTAAGCGGAGAGGTGGTCTGGAGGTAGTACATCCACCTATGGACCAACAGCATCTAAGCGCACAGGATCAAATCCCACAATTGTCAGTATTTTCTCTCTTCCACTAGACCTTGAGTGGGTAGTGTGGTCATTAGGATGAAATGATATACTGAGGTCCCCCCATGTAGCATGCAGTTAGCGCATGTAAAGAAATCCACAGCAACAGAAGGGTTGTCCCTAGCAAAATTACTGCAGAAAAATCCACTTTCACAGGAAAAACATGCACTTGCTGGCAGAAAAATAGAAAGAAAAAAAGGGCAGCACTACACTTAGGCAATCTGCTCACCCCCAGGTAGAGCAGCCTATGTGACAAAGAAAAATAATATAATACATAGAAAAAAAGATTCTATTTGCTCAACACACACCATACATGTTTTCAGTGGCTTGAAATGTGGGAAGAGGGAAGGCAGCATGCAATCCCCCCCCCCCCACCCAACCCCCCCTTCTTCTCAAAGCTCTTGTACCTGATACTCCATCAATCCAGGGATATTTATTTGGTTGACAGTGACTATGCCAGATACCTTTTAGTCGTTATATTATCTGATACTCAGACCTTTTCATTCTAGAATTGTCCACAGAATTCTTTGGCCACTGGAAAACAATCCCCTCCCCCAAAAAAGGCCCCCACACATGTAATAATCTAACTGAAAATTTAAGCCTATCTGCAAAATTTAACGGTACACTGTCAACATTAATTTTAATTCAGAAAACAGAGCATATGATACTGTCCACAACTGAAAATAAAACAGCACGTGCAAGTGGAATTTACATAAATTTCCATTCATGTGATCACACCAAGGCTAGAACTTCACTTGGTAACAAAAAAAGATAACTGCCTAGAATATACAGCTGAAGAAAAGGTCTGGCATTAGCAATGTCATCTACACCACATCGACAGACAAAGATCATGATCAGACACTAACACTATGACACAGTAACATTGTACAAACCAGACATCAAATTAGCATTAGTGTTACACAATCATGACAAGTGAGTGACACAGGGAAAGAACATGTGACTGCAAACAAATCTGTCATTCAAAAGACAAAGACTTCTGATTTTGCACAAGTGGACAGAATTATAATATTGTATCAAGAGGGCAGAATTATAACTAATAAACTTTTTTAAAGGATAAGAGATGAATACAGGTCAACAAAAAGGAAGGCTTTACATTAAAATTCTGGATTAAAACTACATAACCCTCACTGAAAACCACAAAAAACAAACACACAACAAAAAAGCCCCCCGGAAAATACATAAATAAACACTTAACGAAAAAC
>NC_134886.1:44618853-44621353 GCF_041734735.1 Babylonia areolata
GATTCGAACCAGCGCACTCAGATTCTCTCGCTTCCTAGGCGGACGCGTTACCTCGAGGCCATCACTCTTTTTTCTTATTATTCAGTTTTTTCTTCTTCTTCTTCTTCTTGCTTCTTCTGTTCCGACCTGTTCACACCAGGTTGGAGGGTCAGTGATGATAATGGTGTGAAGGTGGCCTTTCCCAAAGGATACAAAACTTTGCCGCCGGAACGGGGCTTCCAACCCTGAGTCACTGGTGAACACTGAGTCAAAAATGAGCATCAACGCCTGTGTCTCTGCCACGGCGCTATCATTATTAATGAATAAATAAATTTTGATGTGTTTATTACTTATTCGTGTCTTTAGCGGCTTCAGTTCAGCTGCCATCTTCTTGACTTTGACGGACCTCAAAACGGTCTTCTGCTGATGACCGGTGCAGAGCTTATCCTCTGTTTCCCTCTGTTTCTGTGATCTTTTTCACCTTTCCCCCTCCCTACCCCCACCCCCCCCCCCCACCCCCACCCCCCACCCACCCCCCCCACCCCTATCCCTTATCCCTCCACGTCCCCCCTTCTCCTTCCCCCCTCCCCTCTCTCGATCGGTATCCATTTGTTTCTGAACTACTTGTTCCTTTAATCTCCGCTGGAAAAACAAACCGTCAGTGGTTTTATCAGTCTCTTTGTCAGAAGGTATTTCTCTGCATGAAACCATGCTCGGCGCTAGCTCTCCACGAGAGAGAGAACAAAAAAAGGGAACGGTATCTGTTTCTGTTGGTGTGAGGGAGAAAATCGGGGTGAGGTGAGGAGAAACAGGCTGTTTCTTTCTGGCTGATACTTTGTCTCTTCTTATCATTAAACAATGTACATAACGGGGATGTTCAGACGAATATGTTCATTACGTCGGCATACATGTATTTATTTCAATCCAATTGAGTTTAATTCAAAATACTATTAATCTGCTCAAACGATTAAAACAGAAAATTTTCTTTCGTGTGATACCAATGCTCGTCCAACAGATTTGATATGTGACGTAAAAACAAACGAATAATTGGTGCACCCTTCCCTGATCACACACACACACACCGATCATTAGGTTAAAAAAAATTCATATGAAAAAATTATAGTATTCTAAGACACAAAAGATTTTTTTTAAAGATTTCTACAAATAATTCATACATCCTTCCTTGTATCAACCATCAGGTAAAAATAAACCATTCGGGAAAGAAAAATATATAACATTCTAAGACACAAGCGAAACGGGAAAAAACAGAATAATAAATGAATAACAGCAACACCCCTCCTTGACAATAATGTACACATCAATCACGTAAAAGAAAAATATTCATGTATTTTTTTTAAACAACACCAACAGCTGAAAAGTCTTTAAATCAACGAAACTGCGACTACGATTATGGAACTGGCAATAATGCCCCACCCCACCTCCCACCCCCACATTTCACAAAATAAAACACTCGTCATCACAGCAATAAACAAATTAATCACGGGCAATTTTAACTAAATAAAAACATTTCTTGGGCGTCCCATTAATCACAGCAACAGCAGAAGGGAAGTGTGTGTGTGTGTGTGTGTGTGTGTGTGTGTGTGTGGTGTTTGCTTTTTTCTCCTTTTTATCTTCTTTATTTAACACATTTTTCTTTGCGAGTGGTAGTTTATACCGTCTACCAGAAGGAAGTTTCTGGAAGGCATAGTTAAATGGATGAGTCGGATCATCATGAAATGTTTTGTTTGGGGTTTTTTCTGTTAAAAGCGGATTCGTACATAATGTTTAGTCGCATCAAATGCATCAGCGAAGAGAATCATTTCATATTTTGCAAACAACACTTGCACTTCCATGTCGTGATTTGTAGACAATGGTTTGTAATTCTGATGACACATTGTGGTGTGGTGTCGGTGTTTGTGAATAATGGCTGGCAGTATGATAAAAGGGGACGGTTAGAAGTTGGACTTCAAGGCCGGGGCCAGCTGCATTGCTCGGACGGAAGAGTCTAGTATGGTTGTAACCCGCTATTAACTGTGTGTCGTATGGAACTGACCAATGGCGTAGTTCGGACAACGTAGGCATTTAGTAGTTAGGCCCAACACTCGCTTATATCACAGATTGATATAAGTTTACATTTGGGCCAACAGCAAAATGAGAGCTGTATTATCAATGGTTTCTCCAGTCAATGGGAAACCATTTGCAGCTTAGTCTTTTGTGAAGGACTATGACTCTCAAACTAGGAAGCAAAATTGCACTGGCTCTTAGTGCTGCAGCCTTGTGGGCTAGTTGGCCTTTGGGAACCATCCAACGCCGACTGTCCTAAAACCCTCTTGGCCGAGAGAGTGGGGATGTACTTGGGCAAGACACTCTCCACTATAATCAAATTCTAGCCCAAATAGTCGGAACAGCAGTTGCCTCCTCTGCTGTTCTGATGGTCATAGTCGGACACGACAGACTATCATATGTAACTGTCAAAAAGTTAGAACCAAGCAATGCAACTGGCACCTACAGCTGGATCACC
>NC_134886.1:44626353-44731353 GCF_041734735.1 Babylonia areolata
TCATAGAACCCATACTAATTTTCAATTGATTAATGAGTATTTGGACCGATGATTAACGTTTTCCGTATATTTATTGCCTCAGATACATATTTTGCAAGTGAAAGTATCATGTCTTCATTTTCTGCCATCAGTATGCCGAACAAATCTTTTCTCTGCGCTGGAGCTGTATTGAAAATGGTACTTTTTTTCAGTCCATCGTATCTTTTGCAGTTAAATATGAAATGACTTTCATCTTCTGGGCTTTCGCCACACACTTGGCAAGGAAATGTTGCTACGTCTAAATCGACCCATCTTCTGTTGGCATTCAGTCCAAGTGCTCTCAATCTGAGCGTCGCAAAGCAGATTTTATGCCATTTATTTGATATAATCTTAATATACTTCTCTGTTTGAAATATTGATTATATATTAATAGAACCGTTTATACCTATCATTGCTCTCTATTTCTCCGTGCCAGTTTTGTTTTTAACATGCTATAAGTCTATCTTTAAATTCCGATACAAAGCCGCTCTCGTGCCCTACTCCTTGGCACATCCAAACAAGACCGAATCCATGTTCCGTTAGTGTATTCTTGATGTGAAATACCCAGTTCTGTTTGCTCTTCTCCTCTTGCAGCAGTAGCATCTTGTATGCTTGAACACACACGATGCTTGAACACACACACACACACACACACACACACACACACACACACACACACACACACATATATATATATATATATATATATATATATATACGCACGCGCGCGCGCGCGCGCGTGCAAGGAGAGAGAGAGATAACTGTTTAACAGCGGATTGTTGGGAACAGTTCTGGGCGTCCTTGTTGCTATTGGAGGGCAGGAGACAGGCCGAGTTAGAGAACACTGAAACACTGAATACTGAACTGTTTAATATCACAAGGTGTACAGCTCTGTTGACGGGATGTATATCAGAACAATAATTGAAAGCAATTAAACATATCAAACAAAGCTGAAAAAACAGATTTGGAGTCAAATGACCTAATAAGAGATAAGAAACACTTAGACACTTTGATACTCGACCGTCATTAGCTTAAATGTCCATGTGACAGGGGGGTACAGTGCCTTTTTTTCAGTCATTCGACTCAAAGGTTTGGACAACACAAGGAAAACGAGAGAGACAGACAGACAGAAACAGAGACAGAGACATAGAGAGAGAAAAGCTTCAGGGAGTAGCGAACTCTGGAAGCAAGGGCGAGAATCCAACACCTTAACCATTCGGCCCACTGCACCCGTTACCCTCCATCCAGCTCCCATTTGCCCTTACCCCCACACCCACCCACCATCAGCACCCGTTCTCAGTTTCAGTTTCCCAAAGAGGTGTCACTGCGTTCGGACAAATCCATATACTCTACACCACATCTATTCGGCAGATGCCTGACCAGCAGCATAACCCAACGCGCTTAGTCAGGCCTTGAGTGCACACACACACACACACACACACACACACACACACACATATATATATATATATATATATATATATATTTATATATATATATGTGTGTGTGTGTGTACATATATATATATACATACATACATATATTCATGTGTGTGCGTGTGTGTGTGTGTACATATATATATATATATATATATATATATATATAGTCGTGTGTGTGTGTGTGTGTGTGTGTGTGTGTGTGTGTGCGTACGTGCGTTCTTATCCAGTGCATCAAGTACGTGCTGCACACGGGACCTCGGTTTATCGTCTCATTCGAACGACAAGACGCTCAGTTCATTTTACAGTCAAACTTGGGAGACTGGGCGAGAGCGGGATTCTAACCCAGACCCTCAGGGACACATCGCATTGGTGGATGAGCGTCATAACCACTCTGCCACCTACCTTCTTTACCCATCCTCCGCGAGACTCTAACAGACTTCTAAAACCGCCACCATGACATTCCTGGATGCCGAATTTCAGCCCGAGCGTGTCCGTGAATAAACCTGCATCGGAGGTAATTGCTGATCTGCAGCGGAGAGGATGCTCTACCCTCCAGTGATGTTGCAATATACTGCCGGATGAAACGTATCGTATGGGGAATCCAGTGCCCGGAGACGCAGATGGTAAAACAACGATGCAGTCGTGTGAAAGCGAATGGAAAAGGATGCAGTCCTTGCAATGCATTACTGGAGTTGAAGAAGGGAACCCACGCCAGGTTAGCCTGATCACTCGAACGCTTAACACTTCATCATGGTCTGTTTGTGATATATCAAAAGAATGACGGAGATAGCAGAAAGGTTTTTACTATGTGGTGGATCCCTCATTATTTTTACCCCCCTGGCTTCACCTGCTCCGAGGATTTGCATTAGGTCAGGAACAGTGTGTGACGCAAGGTCTCAGGGTAATGTAGCTGGTGGCATTGAAGCATTAGGTACGAAAACATTCCCCCGAAAGATTTTTTTTTAACAAAAACCCCCCAGATATACTGGCTCCGGTAGCAAAACGATAGCAATCCCTTCCAGACTTCAAAAAGAAGCAGGTTCACAGAGATAGCACACAGTAGGTCACTAGTAGTAGTAGTAGTAGTAGTATGAGCATTTACGCCTAATCTTTCAAATAAGCCCTAGGCGTTTACACATAAAACACATATGTGGATATCAAAAAGGAAAAATTGAACACAAGATACCAAACATTGCTAAAAAAAATATTCACACACACACACACACACACACACACACACACACACACACACACACACACACACACACACACACACGTCATAGCACGCAATCATGAATAGTACACAATCAAAAATACAACCAACAAATTCTGAAACTATCAAAACTCACCCACTCACTAATAATCATTTTAGTTCATACTGGAAAGGGATGAGCTGTTGACAATTATTCTGAAGGGGAAAGGGTGTGTCTTCAGACTGGATTTGAAAGATTGCAGCGAAGATGAGTGACGGAGAGGCTGAGGAAGTTGATTCCAAAGAAAGGGGGCTTGGTATGAAAAACTGCTTTGGCCATACGTTTTGGTTCGAGCAGGGGGGTTCCTAAGCATGCGAGTGTCAGAAGAAGATCGGAGTTGGTGTGAGGGTGGTGGTGTGTCCATCGAGATCGATGATGACCATCGTTGTCATCCAGCTGGGGGATGGGGGGAGGGTGGTGGTGGGGTGGGGGGGAGGATGCTCATGAATCTATCTGTGAATGCGCAGATGGCTGAACAGTCCAATCTGCGCACGAAATGTTCGCTGACAGTTGGGGCAGACAAAGACAGGCATATCATTGTCAGGGAGCTTGTTTGCCCGTGACTTTCTGGCCTGCCTCTTCTGAACAGCTGCAGCAGTCCTGTTGGCCTCGCACAACTTGGCGCCTTTGTGCACAGCAGCGCGCCATTTGTCACGGTCCACTGCAGATTCCTCCCAGGAGTCAGGGTTGATATCAAACGCTTTAAGAGAGACTTTCAGAGTATCTCTGAAGCGCTTCTTCTGACCTCCGTGTGATCTCTTCCCTTGTTGCAGCTCGCCATAGAAGAGCCTTTTGGGCAGCCGATGGTCTGGCATGCGTGCCACGTGTCCAGCCCAGCGAAGCTGGGACTTCATCAGGATGGTGAAGATGCTGGGAAGGGTGGTTTTTGCGAGCACCTCTGTGTCTGGGGTCCTGTCTTGCCACTTGATGTTCAGGAGCTTCCTGAGGCATGTTGTGTGGAAGTGGTTCAGCTTCTTGGCATGTCGTTGGTACACTGTCCAAGTTTCGCAGGCGTACAGTAGTGTGGGGAGAACTACTGCTCTGTAGACCTTTAGCTTGGGCTCAAGACTAATGCCTCTTCTGTTCCAGACATTTGCACTGAGTCTGCCAAAAGTTGCGCTTGCTCTTGCAATCCTGACGTTCACTTCATCGTCGATGGTCGCATTTCGTGACAGTGTGCTGCCAAGGTATGTGAACCGCTCCACCGCACTGAGTCTCTGACCGTTGACTGTGATGTTGGGCTCAACGTAGGGTTTCCCTGGGGCTGGCTGATGGAGAACTTCAGTTTTCCTCGTGCTGATGGTAAGGCCGAAGTTCCTGCTGGCAGTGGCAAACTTGTCGACGCTGAGTTGCATGTCAGCTTCAGATCCAGCGTTGAAGGCACAATCATCAGCAAACAAAAAGTCTGATGATGTCTGTCATGACCTTCGTTTTTGCTTTAAGTCTTCTGAGGTTAAACAACTTGCCATCTGTTCGGTACTTTAGGCCGATTCCAACATCGCCATCTCTGAAGGCATCAGTAAGCATTGCAGAGAACATGAGGCTGAACAGCGTTGGAGCCAGGACGCAACCTTGCTTGACACCATTTGTGACAGCAAAAGGAGCAGATGTTTCGCCATTGTCCTGGACTCGAGCCTGCATGCCTTCATGGAATTGGCTGACCAAGGAAATAAATTTCCGAGGGCATCCGTACTTGGCCATGATCTTCCACAGTCCCTCTCTACTCACAGTGTCGAAGGCCTTTGTGAGGTCGACAAAGGTGGAGAACAGATCAGCATTTTGCTCCTGACATTTCTCTTGCAGCTACCTTGCAGCAAACACCATGTCGGTGGTTCCGCGCTCTTTCCGGAATCCACATTGGCTCTCAGGCAAATGACCTTGGTCAAGGTGTGCTGTGAGGCGGTTTAGTAGGATCCTGGCAAGTATCTTGCCTGCGATGGAGAGCAAGGAAATGCCCCGATGGTTATCACAGGCTTGCCAGTTCCCCTTTCGCTTGTACAAGTGAATGATAGATGCATCTTTGAAATCCTGGGGGATCGTCTCTTCTTTCCACATGAGTGAGTACAGCTGATGGAGCTTCTCAGTCAGCACAGTGCCTCCATCCTTGTAGACCTCTGCTGGTATGGAGTCTGAGCCAGGTGCTTTGCCACTGGATAGCAGACGGATTGCTTTCTGGGTCTCAAGAAGTGTTGGCGGATCGTCCAGTGCTTCGTTGATGGGGACTTGTGGGAGACGGTCTATGGCTTCATCATTTATTGAGGAAGGGCGATTTAAGACACTGTTGAAGTGCTCAGCCCAGCGTTCGAGAATTTTCTCCTTCTCGGTGATCAAGGTATTCCCATCTGCACTGAGGAGGGGGGATGATCCTGAGGATGTGGGGCCGTAGACTTCTTTTAAGGCATCATAGAACCTCTTCATATCGTGCCTGTCAGCATATCCCTGGATCTCATCAGCTTTGTCACTCAGCCACTTATCCTGCATCTGGCGTAATTTTTGCTGAACAGTCCTGCGGATGGCATCGTACGCATTCTTTTTTTATGTGGACTTTGGGTTGCTCAGGTAGGCTTGATGCAGACGGCGTTTCTCATCCAGAAGCTGTTTGATTTCATCACAGTTTTCATCAAACCAGTCTTTGTGCTTTCTGGTCATGGGTCCCAGGGTCTCTGAAGCTGTACAATAGATCAGCTAACGCAGGGTCCTCCAGTCAGACTCCACATTCTGGTTGTCCAGAGAGGCAGATTCCAGACGATCTTCCAGCAGCTCCACAAAGGACTGTCTGATGGTGATGTTATTCGGCTTAGCGATGTTGAGCCGTTTTGGAGCCTTCTGGCCTTGGGGGCGTCTCTTGGGCTGGATTCGAATATTCAGCTTCGAGACTACAAGGCGATGGTCTGTCCAACACTCGGCGCCGCACATGGTCTTTGTTACACGTACATCTTGCCTATCCCTTTTCCTGACGATGACGTAATCGATGAGATGCCAATGCTTTGAGCGAGGGTGCATCCATGACGTCCTGTTACGGGTAGGGAGGCAGAAAACTGTGTTGGTTATCAGCAGTTCGTGCTCTGCACAAGTCTGAAGCAAAAGCAATCCATTTGGGTTGCAGTGGCCCACACCGTGCTTTCCAATCACTCCATCCCAGGAGATGTAGTCAGAGCCAACTCTAGCATTGAAGTCCCCAAGAATGATGAGCTTGTCTGCTTTAGGGATAGCAGCAATGACAGAGTGAAGGTCCTCGTAGAACTTCGCCTTCACTTCATCCGGGTTGGTCATGGTTGGGGCGTAGGCACTGACAATGGTGAGGTGCTTCTGGCCAGATGCCAGTGGGAGTTTCATGGTCATAAGCCTATCGTTGACTCCCTTTGGGATTCCAGCTAGCTTGCTGACAAGTGCTGTTTTTACTGCAAAACCAACGCCAGCCTCACGTCGCTCTTCGCTTCCTCGTCCACTCCAGAAGAAGGTGTAACCAGATCCCCGTTCACAGAGCTCGCCTTCGCCTGCAAGCCGAGTCTCACTCAAGGCTGCGATGTCAATGTTATATCTGGCGAGTTCGGATGCAACTAGTGCCGTTCTCCTTTGGGGTCTGTCCACGTTATCTCTGTCCAGGAGAGTCCTTATGTTCCAAGCACCAATGGTGAGAGGAACGATCCTTGTTTTTTTCTTTTCTTTCTTTTTGTTTCGACCGCTGATGTAGGGTCCCCGCCAGCCGCGGTATGCTGGCCAGGGTGATATGGAGCAGGCAATTTTTAGGGCACCTTTTCTAGCCCCTTCCTCATGCCAGGGAGGTGAGCAGTGCATTCCTAAAGAGGGCTGCTCAGACGCTCAGACGGCTGCCGAGCTCCATTGCTGCTCCTGTCGACGAAGAACGACCCTATGGCCTGAGCCGCCTGCGTGCAGGTCTGCGGCTGCGACTGCCAGTGTACCCACACCTGTCGTTTCGTCGCTCGCCTGTCGCCACAGGACTTGGGGGTGATGAAATGATGAAGGATGAAAGGTCATTTTGGATGACTGATGACTTGCGCGATGAGTTTGTTTAAAGTGAAGAGGAGTTGCGCAACGTCGACCTCACTCTCTCGTCCGGGTCCACCATTTTCCAGTGGCAAGACTAAGTCGAGACGACTGGAGGATGAGCATGGATGCAGTGGATGACCAAGATATCCTTTCGGCGTCTCATCTTGCTCTCTGCACTCCACAGTGCGTTGCTGTAACCGCCTTCCTCTCCGTTGAACCGATAGGTTTCTTCCGCAGATTCTGCCGGATCCAGACTTCGCATGCATGGGTAGACACACCCCGGGGGCCAACTGCGTGTGGCATGCACACAGTACAGTGGAGCTATATGGCCGTCGTGGCTCTCCTGAGCCGACGCCCTTTTATGGATCTCCATAAGGGTGTCTAGCCACCCGCCTCACCAGTCCCGGAAGGGAGCAGTGGGAGTGCCGGTTTAGTCGCCGGCAACCCGACCCTGAACAGGTTGTACTGGATTACAGGTTACCAGTAGCAGATCTAATGACCTGACCTGACCTAAATGGGAATGCAAGGATGAATGAAATCAGAAAGATACTGTGGACCAGAAGCCTAGATGTCCTGCACATACTATATGAGACCCTGTCCACTACACCAGGATGATGAAGAACATTATTTATTGTCTGTGTCTGTGATAAGCAGACAAGAAAAAAGAAACCTAATGCTGCCTCCTGCACAAGAGCTAGGCTATCTGTTGCCAGTTTAAAATAGTGATTGTCTTATTATGTGCTATAACATACCTGTACAATGATTTTGTATTTCTCCTGATATAATGAATTTGTTTTTCCACCTGAGTTAAGGATTAAGGATGCAGTGACTATATACCTATTGGTTTCAAAATATTACAGCTGCCACGTGTCTGTTCAAAGCCACTAGCTCAGTATGACTGGTCCCTTTCATGAAAAGGTGGAACGTTTGAGAAAAACGAAAAGGTCAAACAACCTCCCATCAGACAATTTGAAGATTGAAAGGCGAAACGAAAACTCCAAACAAAGTTCGTAGGTGAGGTATTACAAACAGATTGAGTTGACATTTTTATTAGAGATAGATTTCAATCGTATAAACACAAATTTCGCTCTACCTACATGTTTAACTTTAGATTGCGTAAACATTTGCTGTGTGACGTTAATCGCAAAGTGACGTAGTTTATTGGTTGAGATACGAAATAACTCAAAAAAACCTCGAGGACTGAAATGTCAAACGAGAGGATCAACGATTATCTATGGATTAGCTAGGACTTACATGTCAAACCAGCGTGCCTAAAAGCTGCATTGAAGAATGCTTCAAGGGCGTGTGAAAATATGGTATAGAATAGCGCATCAAGTAGCGTGTGAAGTGAGGAGTCCGCTGATCGTCGTAGAGATCGATGCAGAAGTCTGACCTACAGTAAAGATTGAATTATGAAGAGTTGTAAAAGGCACGTTTCCAGTGTTTTACCGTTATATTGGTGTTGAAGATTAGAGCTGTTAATCTTCTATCGAAATAAAGGATTTTGAACATGATACATGAGTCGATATTTGCTCTGTCCGGATCGGATTCAACGAGAGATTAGAACCAACCCTTGTCGCTATCAGACAGCGTTACACGTCCTCTGAAGATTTTTAAGAACAAGTATTTGATTCTTGCCATTTACGTTTTGGGAAACAATAAACTATCGTCACCTACCTGAGACAGCGCCCTGCGTCCTCTGAGTAGTGTCCACAAAGTAGGAGAGTCGTGATCAAAACCCATATTACAACGTAACACGAGGAAAATGGTATAATGGTTAAGACGCATATCTTTCAGTGCAGTGTTCGTGAGGGTCCAGGTTTGATTCCTGCTCTCGCCCTTTCTCCCAAATTTGACTAAAAATCAAACTGAGCGTCTGGTCACTCGGATGAGACGATAAATCGAGGTCATATGTGCAGCAAGCACTTAGCGCACTGAAAAAAGAACCCATGGCAACAAAAAATGTCGTCCTCTGGAAAAATTCTTCAGAAGAAAAAATTAATCCGCACTGATAAGTACACACATATATATACAAGCACTAAAGGACTGACAAAGAGCGTTGGATTATACTGCTGATCAGGCAGATGCCTAGCAGATGTGGGATGTGTGGTTGGGTATATGGATTTGTGCGAGCGCAGTGACGCCTCCCTGAAAAACTGAAACTGAAAATCTTGGACGAAAGCGTCAGCACTGGTCTGAGAGTGGATCCGCGGGCGTGGCAGGACATGACCCCTGGAGTCTCCACAGAGGGTTCTGTCTACCTTGCTTACTGTTGTTCACCTGGCGAACTGTACTTCTCGGCTTAAAGATTTCCCATCTTTACCTTTCAACCAATCATTATGTCTATCCCCGTATCGACAAGAACTTCATGCAAACGCCATCCCAACTGTAAGACGAATAAAAAAAAAATGACCTTTTTTCATGGACCGTGTATTCTGCCCATATCAAAGGGGGGTAGAGGCAGGTATGATGCATGCACACAAACAAACATCAACTTTCATTTTAGCATAATTATTCAGTTGAATCCCAGCTGGAAGAAATGCTATCGTTTTCACCTTGGACAAAGATTCTCGGCCATCCGCCAGGGCAGGCATGGAGAGGACATCCACAGCTGAACCGATAAATATACATGCATGCACACACACCCACACCCACACACACACATATATATATATATATATATATGTGTGTGTGTGTGTGTGTGTGTGTGTGTACATCTTTTGTTGTTGTTTCTGTTGGATGTATATGTTTGCATACATTAATGTGCAACGATTAATTGTTTCGTTTGTGTGTGTGTGTGTGTGTGTGTCTTTATTTTAATAAGGCGACGGTTTTTGTGGAATCTTACTTGACTGTTTTTTGTTTTCTTTTTATGGTGTGCCTGATCATATTATGTGTGTGCTTAATGACGGTAATGTCATTATACAAATTAATTTCCACGTAGATTTATTTCTTCCAATTTGATTTTATTCGAACAGGTGTAAGACAACGCACAGGAACCTCAAGGGCCAACGGCAAACGGATTAAAGCTCCTGAGTGTCTGTAAAAATGCAAGTTTTGGTTTTGGTTTTTTGGGGGTCTTTTTTGTTGTTTTTTTTCCCAGAGACACCCAACTTACAAACTAGCACTCACACTACCCATATATCGACCTGTTCCGTTCTGGTGGTGTCAGTGGATTGTTAGGTCTTCTCCCCCGTTCTCTGCCGTATCCTTTCAGAAGGGTCGGTGTCGACGATTTACCTGAATGAAACCATGGCTGATCACTGACTGACCATCCCACTTGCAAGGTGAGACTGAATGCATTCAGCGTGAACTAAAAGAGTCAGTATCAATGAAGAGACTAGCGTAAGGTAATGAAGAGAGAGAGGGGGGGGGGGGGGATGTTTCCAGGCACTGAGAAGAATAGCAACAGTCCGCCCGACTTGTCCCTTTCCTGGCTCCAGCGGTGCGGTGTTGTTTCAGTAACATCCCAGGCACGCGTAATGCAAGCGACACGTGAGGTTTCGCGCCAAACAAATCTCATCACACAAGCACGGACTTCATTCTCCAGTTGATTTTGAAACAGATGGGCAAGCAAACTGTTATTTATCCAGTTCCTGTTATCTTGGAGAAGAACAACGCACCGTCAGAATATTAATTCAGCCCAGTGAACACACACACACACACACACACACACACAACCTCAAAGCCGCCATATTTATCGCTGTTTGAAGTGTTACCAAGACCGCTTGTACGTGTAAGGGCAACAAACGAGTGAACATTTTGGTCATAGTGACGAGGTCCTCGTTTCGTTCTATGCTGACAATTGACATCATTATGTTGCTATAGACGAACTGGCATTTAACAACATAAAAGATCAGTTTTGCTCTATTAAGGGTCGGAATACTTTTTCCACAAATGATTACAACACCACTGTGCAATTTTTTTTTTCTCGCCCTTTTATTTTTCTTTTGCTGTCTCTGTGCCGTCTAAGTTTCGTTTATTTTCATTCGTCTTTAAATCTGTTTTATGTTTTTGTGTGTCATTATCCCCCCCCCCCCCCCCCCCCCCCCCCCCCGACGCAGCTCCCCCCCCCCCACCCCCACCCCCCCCCCCCCGCCCCTCCCCCAGCCCCCTTTCTTTTCCCTTCCTTTAGTAAGTCACTGCTCAACAAGTATCCATTATTATTATTATTAGTATTATTATTATATTACTATTGTTATTCTCATTTATATTATATATCTTTTCCCTTGAAAAAAAAAAAGTTCTATTCTTTCAAAAGCAAAAGACATCGTAAAATATACATTTTAACCAAATCGTGCATTATTCATGTGATATAGATATGATTATGATGACATTTTCGTGTCATTTTTTCTTGTTTCTAAACACATTTGGAAATTGGCTTAAAAGTATAGGTCTAAAAATACAAACATTTGGAAGACCCACAACCACAGCCATTTAATGCCCATGCATATAAAATGAGTACAAATGCGTGCAATTTCTTCTGCACTATGCGTGTGTGTTCTCCAACTCGCCCCCACCGCCCCTCATTTTCATTGCTGCATGTTCATTTACATGCGCAGCATCCTGCACTTGGAGACAGTTTATCGTTCAATCCCTAAAATACCAGTGCTCAAGATTATAACTATACATCTGATCTATCTGACTATCTATCCATGTATCTATATTGACAGATAGACAAGAAGAAGAAGAAGACTTCAAGTCTTGCGGAAGGGAGAAAACACTTTACCCTCATATGACAGGACACGGTAATTCTCTCGCTTCCTTAGTGCCAACTTTCGTCCACAATCCGCCATTGCTTGAGCGTGTGGGTGTGCATGTCTGTGGGGGTTAATTGATGGGGGCATGTGCGAGTGTACTATTGTGTGGCTTGGCGTGGAATTGCGTTGCGTCATTTTGCGTTACGTTGCGGTGTCATGTAGTATATGTGTGGTGTGTGTATATATATGTGTGTGTGTGTGTGTGTGTTTGCGTGCGTGCGTGCGTGTGTGTGTGTGCGTGCGTGCGTGCATGTGTGTGTGTGTGTTTTTTCACCTGATGCAATAAAACGGGAATTTTCTTATGATTAAGGACTTCAAGAATAAAATGTTGAACATGTGCATACTGGTTTTACAATATCATAGTACGTTATCGAAGCTATTAAGAAGTACGTTAAGAGAACTTAAGGAAAATGAATAACAAGCCAGATTGTGAATGATTTAAAAAAAACAAAAAAAACAACTGCTTTCAGCACACAAAAGACAACATTATCATAACATTTGGGTTGGAAGTGGGGAAAGAACTGTTTGAGGCGATATAAACTAATGACACTAAAGACAAAGTTCACTGAAATAAATCACGAAAAAGAAATGAAAGGGTTTTTTTGTTTTCTTTTGGGGTTTTTTTTTGTTGTTTTGTTTTGTTTTTTTGGGGGGGTTGTTGTTGTTGTTGTTGTTGTTTTGTTTTTTTAATATAAAATGAAATAAAAGTTAAATGATTTCGGATTCGACTTGTTCACATAATTTTTGCAAATAATATAACGCTGAGGAGAATGTGATTAGTCCCTTGAGACATATTAGCTTTTGGCAGAAGAGGGATTGAAAATAAAATAAACGAAAATTTGGTTTTGTTTGTTTTTGATTTTGTGTATTGCTTCAATCGTTTTTTCTTTCTTTCTTTCTTTCTTTTCTTTTTTTTTTTCTTCTTTTTTTTCCTTTTTTTTTCTTTATTTTTTGTGTTGCCAACAGTTTTTGATTTGCTCTTAACTGAAAACGTTCTCAAACATAAAATTACAAAGATAGAATCTTAACATGAGAAATTAGACATAAGTTGGAACAAGGATATGGGCGATGTGATAGGAAAGTACGGATGGGACAAGAGATGGGACAAGAGATGGGACAAGAGATGACCAGCTGGGAGAAGGGGACGTAAGGCTGGATCAAGGACAACAGGAGAAAAAAAAACTGACAACATAAATCCAACAATCGAAATTAAGAGGAAATGTAGGAGAAAGGACGAATAGAAAGGAAATAGGAGGGGTGGGAGTGGCTGAATGAAAGGAATATAGTGGAACACACACACACACACACACACACACACACACACACACACACACACACACACACACACATTAAACATAAATTAGAAAGAACCGTGAACATAACAGCGAAGAGAAAGGAAAGGTTTGGGATGAAATTGAAGTATATTTTAAGATAATATTATATAAAAGAAAACAAATTTAAATAAAAAAAATTTAAAACCAGAAAGAATGAGACGAACTGGATAGAGAGGATGGAAAACTGGTGAACACAAAAATACGAAGAGAGATCAGATGGCATTGTACACGGGAAAGAAACGGCCTGAATTAAAGAGAAAGAACCCGAATATGGCTGGGAAAGAGAGACAGAAAAAAAAAAAAAAAAACTGGATGGATGGGGATGAGATGAGTGGAAGAAAATTTACGCCAAGAAAGAAGATACACAGAGATAAGAACTAAATATGTGAACTAAGGAGGTGGTGGAATGTAAAAATAACTAAATAATTAGATAAATAGATAAATATTA
Organism: Babylonia areolata; assembly: GCF_041734735.1. Lineage (NCBI taxonomy): Eukaryota > Metazoa > Mollusca > Gastropoda > Neogastropoda > Buccinidae > Babylonia > Babylonia areolata. The sequence continues at coordinate 44,639,617 of NC_134886.1, forward strand.
AAAAAAAAATGAATAAATAAAAAAACAAACAAATGAATTAATTAATTAAAAGTACAGTACAGACGGGGAAGAATACTAAAGGTTAAACATGGAAGGGAAATAATCAACATCAGGGAATGTGTATGAAGTGTTCACTGAAATGATGGAAAGTATCGTAAATAAGACACAGTAAGGTTTCGTTCGAAATGAGAACAATGGGAGGGGATGTGTGGCTAGGAGAAGAGTGGGTGAAGAGGGAATTTGGTTTATGTGTGTGTGCGGGAAGGAGGGTTGGGGGGGTGGAGGGGCGAGGTTGAAGCGGAGGCGAGCCTTCCTTCCCAGTATTTGTCGCTGTCCTCAGTTCGGCGTAGCTCAGGTTCTCAAGGAAGCGTCACTGCGTTCGGACATACCCATACCATTTTACGCCACATCACATATGCAATGCAGATGTGTGGCCTGCAGCGTAACCCAACGCGCTTAGTCAGGCCTTGGGGGAAAATTAACAATTAAAAAGATAAATAGATAAATATAAAAATCAAAATCAATAGAATAGATGAATAAACAGACAGATGAATAAACAGGTAAATAAAATGATAAATAGATAAATAATTGAATACATAAAGATGATAAAATAAATATATAAATAGTAATAAACAAATAGATAAATGAATTAATTAATAGATAGACAATTGAATAATACTGATCATTGTCCATGTTGTTCCTCCTTGACTATCAGCATGGCAGGGGACAATGATGTTGACAGAATAGAACTCAGAAAGACGTGGGACGTACTATGGAAAAGAGAACGGGATATCATGAGAAACGCGTTGCAACGAGCAAAAAGCACTGGAAAGGGATGTGTCCGCTGATGATATTATTGCACACAGCATGGGGTGGTGGTATTAAATAGACCATTGTACCTGCTGGTAAAGGTGTACCCGCGGGTAAACCTACATGAGGCAAAGTTCATTTGCATTGCCTCATGTAGTTTACCCGCAAGTTCACATGTACCCGCAGTTACGATTTTATCTTGAATATCACCCATAGTGTGGAAGCAGGATATGAATTTAGGATCCATTTCCCTTGCAAGTGTGTTGGTTTTTGTTTTGTTCTCTTTTGCTTTCGACCACAGCAACCGGTAGCTTATATCTGTTCAAGTTCAAAATAAACTGGTAAATTACCAGAAGTGTAAATTTGGTATTAAAAAAACAAACAAAAAAACAAAACAAAACAAAAAACAACAAATATCTGTTTGGGAACAGACAGGAAATGAGATGGAACGGAGACGGAATGACATTTAAAGTGTTAATGGGGATATTGATTAATAGGGATGTAAAGAGAAAGAGAAGAGTATTTTTGAAGAAACGGATGTTGGTGGGTGTGGGAAGAGGATGAGAAACACGCGCCGAGCAGAGAACGATGTTGGCTGCATGTTGCTGGAAAGTCGTGAAAGTAAATAGGAATAAGGACGAGAAAGGGACGTTGAGAGAATGGTTCAAAACGTGACAAAGAGAATGAGAGAGAGGGAGAGAGAGACAGACAGAGACAGACAGACAGAGAGATGGAAAGGGTTAAAAGGGTTAAAAACTACAAGGAATGGATGGGATCGGGAAGGTGAAAGGACGGGAGAGTGAGAGTGATCGAAGAGGTGATGTTGGCTGGAGTGAAGTTTTGTGAACGTGAACGAAAAGAAATGGGTTAGGAAGAGAAAGCGACAACAGAGAGAAGCGAGAATCCGGTGAAAGGGAAACCGTGTGAATTTGGAGACAATGGAACGGAGAGGATAAAACTACGAACGGGAAAAGAAACGGACATGGGTTGGAAGTGAGAATTAAGAGAACTGGGTAGACACAAGGAGAGAGACGTGGGAAAGAAACGAAAAGAGGGAAGAAGGTGGCGTTCTTGACTGAATAAGTTGAATATAAGAATGCCAGTGAGTAGACGAAAAAAGAACGGGCAGGCTATGAAGGCGCCGTTGTAGCAGAATTGGCAAGGCCGGCGTTGGACTTCTGATCCAGTGGTCAGGGTTCAGTCCCATTGTTTCGGCCTGGTGTTGTGACTGAGAAATGCACTCTATTCCGATTTATCTCACTCCACCTAGGTGCGAATGGGTACCCGACTTGGTTGGGGAAGGTCAATGAATTTTTTGTTTGTTTGTTTGTTTGTTTTGTTTTGTTTTTGTTTTTTTGGTAGTAGTAGTATTTTTATGTGGTTTTTTTTTTCATTATTATTTTTTGTTATTTTACTTTTCTTTTTTTCCGAGGCCTGACTAAGCGCGTTGGGCTACGCTGCTGGTCAGGCATCTGCTTGGCAGATGTGGTGTAGCGTATATGGATTTGACCGAACGCAATGACGCCTCCTTGAGCTACTGATACTGATACTAATGAAAACGGCGGAAGGAGGGGATTGGGCCCCACCTTTCTATGCCGAACCGTGGACACAGTGGATGTGATATCATTGCCCCGATGGCCATAAAAAGCCATTGGACTTTTAACCTTCAAAAAAATGTAGAGAAGGGTGTGGCATGCACTGGCTGAGTAGAAATCATGTCAAGGCTGAGGACAGAAAAGTAGCACTGAAAATTATGGAAAGCTTAAAGAAGAGACGGGATGAACAGAAAAAAAAAAGAAAGAAAAAAGTTAGGGTGGGGTGGGGGGTGGGGAATTCCGAACTGGAAAAGGGGAAGATGAGAGGGCTGGGAACAGGAAGAAGACTCATTAGAAATATAATCAATATAATTATATAATCAATCAATATGATTATCATTTAATGATAAACGGGGGATGACAGCCGGATGTGAGTGTCGCTGGAAGTAACTGGAAAGAGAATACATGAAAGTGGTTGGGGAAAGATAAAGCACTGAACTGGGGAAAAATGTGAAGGGAACGGATGGAAATCGTAAGAGTAACAAAGGAATAAAACTGAATGGAAAAATCGTGAAGCAAATGGGTGGGAATAGTAAGAGTAACAGAGGAGGAAAACTGAATGGAAAACTGTGAAGGGAACATGCAGAAATAGTAAGAGTAACAAAGGAACCAAACTGAATGGAAAACTGTGAAGGGAACATGCAGAAATAGTAACAAAGGAACCAAACTGAATGGAAACATTGTGAAGGGAACGTGTAGAAACAGTAAGAGTAACAAAGGAATAAAACTAAATGGAAAAACTGTTAATGGATCGGGTGGCAATCGTAAGAGTAACAATGGGGGGAAAAATATCAAAAAGCAATTTGCCAACACCCTTCTTTTCACCAGTTCGTAAACCATGGCGTGTTCACGAAAATACCACAGACAAGAGAGGGTGAGCGTGTTGCTGGAAAGGAAATACTAAAATAATGAGAAGGGATGGGAATTGTGAAACATGGATTTGAGAATTTGGAAGAAACAAGAGAAAATAAGGAGAAAGATGGAAGGATCGGAAATTGGAAGTTTTAGAAGCAAGATTGGGAAAGGCTCGGTGTTGGAATCAGGTCGCTGAGCTGGGGAAATTAAAGGAAATAAATTGAAGGCATAAAACGACTTTACAGAGATTCTTTGAATAGGAAAACAGAGAGAGAGAGGGGGAGGGGGGTGCAGGCAAACTGTGTGTGGGTGTGTATGTGTTTGTGAGAGGGGGGGGCAGGAGGGGTGAGGGCGGGGGGGGGGGGGGGGTTGGGACAGCAGATGGTATTCTCTTGAATTCTAAAGGGGGTTGGGAGATGGGGTGCTATTTATTGGATCTGACATGACTCCAGTTCGTCTCCTCAGGACACGTCAGGTGTCTTGGCAACTGGCAGTGGATCCAAGATGTATGACAGGGAAACAGCACTATTTGCGATTGTCTCAGTAGCGGGAGAATACATTTCTCTTTGAGTTAATACATTATTTCCTCACCTTATTTTCCCCCTATCTCGAATTGATTTCAGCTTTTGCATGCGACTGCGGGAAGTCAGTGATTTTTGTTTGTTTGTTGTCACAAGAGTTCAAAGGTCTTTGATGGAAGAGTAGCTGTATACATTGATTACCGTGTTTGTTCGTTTCCACTGATTCGTTTTGCGTGTATCGTTTGAATGTGATGATTGGGTTCATTGTACTGTTGCGCTGTTAAAAAGCACACACACACACACACACACACACACACACACACATCTACTTACTCTCGAACCGATTGTGCTAGTTCCAATCTGCTGACATACTGAACTGACTTCATTTGTTGCTGTGATTTTTATCGTTTTAATTCAGGTCATCCGACTATGACCGCCAGAACTGCAGTGGAGGCAACTACTGTCCCAACAATCTGGGCTGGAATTTGATTATAGTGGAGACTATCTTGCCCATGTTACGCATCTCCACTCTCTCGGCCAAAGAGGGCTTTAGTGCAGTCGGCGTTGGGGATCGTCCTCAAAGGCCAATGAGCCTCCGCTTGCGTTACACCACCAAAATTATGTGCCTTCCACCCTGTTTTCAATCTTTCCGTTTGTTTGGAGATCCGACATCAGGTAAACTCGCCATCCTTAGAATAACACATCCAATCTTGATTTGTCTCAATACAACCATTATAATTGTCACATAAAAAAGGCTTTGCGGCCATCACATTGTTCAACAAAAACGAAAGCGGCTTTTGAAGATGAAAGCGGATGAAACCATTGAAGTTTCGTCACCAGCAATGTTTCACTGAATGGTCATGACCTTTTCCTTAATCCTGACTGGATGGTGAGCCTTCTTGACCGCCCGATCGGCTCGCTTCAAAGTTGAACATGTTCAACACTTCGAGGGCAAGAGTGACACCTTGATCACTTGAGGTATCATAAGTATTTACAAACAAACAAACAAAAAATATATATATATTGGGTTGATCGAGCGCAAGAAACAGGGCTATTTCGAGTCCCTTGAACAGTGTGAACAAGCCTTATCAAGACTAGTTTTCTTGCATATCACGTTATTTCCTTTCCCTGTATCTTATCACTTTCACCAGTTTCTGTTTTTCAAGGAGGCGTCATTGCGTTTGGACACAATGCTTATACGCTACACCACAACTGTTAGGTAGAGGCCATACAGCAGTATAACCCAACAGGCTTGTCAGGCGTTGTATGTATGCAGGATTTTTGCTTCCACTCCAAGGAGGAGCTGACAGCCAATGAGGACAACTCCCACAGACTTTGCAAGAGTGTAGTTTGATTCTTTTATTTCATTTTATTTGAGAAGTACTGAAAGATATTTCTATTTTTCTGACTTTTTTTTTTACTTTTTTTTTTTTTTACTTTTTTTTTGTCCGTCAATCATTTAAAACTAAAAGCAACTGCAGTGAAGTCTGGGATACATGTTCGTGGTATTTTCACTCATTATGAGCCACAGATTTTTCTCCCCTCTAATCAATTTGTCACTAAAAATTTGCTAAAATAATTCACACACACACACACACACACACACACACACACACACATTACTCTGCCTGATATGTCCCTTTTTCCATCAAACTTCTTCAAATACTCCCATGATTGAACTGTCTATCTCTTGTTTAATGTAAATTGTACTGAAAAAAAAACAAAAAACAAACACACAATACCAAATAATGAGCAGACATATTTGCTCTCACTCACTCACACACTCATATTTGACACATCTCCCAAAGATATACTTTTATCTGGTTCAGAAAAAAAGAAAAGAAAAGAAAAAAATGGAAATGGCAAACTCTTAAATTCCCACATTTGATACCCACTTAATTCAACACAAATTACAGAATAGGGGGGATACTGCAAAGAGCACATTTTACAACAGGAATTTTCACATGCACTGTTGTGAACTTGACCTTAACCTTGACCTTCGAATGGGTTCAGTTTCTGGTCATTGCCGATCACTGTACCAAGTTTGATCAAAATCAAATGACAATAGCAAGTTCTACCACAGTTTAAGTTTTACATATATATGTTGTGACCTTCATATTTTGAGCCCTGACCTGGACTGTCTGCAGGGTTTTTGTTTTTGTCACCATAACCAAACTCTGTACTACACTTGATGAAGTATGGATGCAAGACTTCAACTCTTTTGCACTTACAAGTTCATCTTATTCATCAAATGGCGTACAGTGATCTTGACCTTTGACCTTCAATTTCAGCAGAGATTACACTGTCAATATGGCCAGTCACTGTACCACATTTGATGAAAATTGGAAGTAACCCAAGCTCTATCAAGCTTTTATTTATATTTGTAACAAATGATGACCTTGACCGTTGACTCACCCTGCTTCACTGCTTATCATGTTATCTTAAAGAGGACAACCAGAAACGGCTTACTCAGAAGGCAGATGAGATGATCACAAAAGGTCTTACTCATAACAATTAACCACCCCACCATGTTTCATTCCTGAGACTGAATGCTTACACAGACTCACTTTTGTCGACACACACCAGTCAAAGTAGACTTACTTTGTTTACATATGTCAGTCAAATACAAACAATTGAACAAACAAAACCAAAAAACCACAGACAGAAATTCCTTCACTGATCAGATGAAATAATTATGCTGCTGGTCACTGCGCCACTTATCAGAAACAAAAGTAATCCATTAGAGCATCAATCAGTATTTTATGTAGCTGACATTATTTCATATATTCTTCTATTACAAATCAAAAGCAGATAACAACACAAAACTAAGCAATACTTTTCATGGACTATATACAATTTAACATAACAAAAAAAAAAAACAACAAAAAATATTACTAAACAGAAGCAGGTAATAACACATAACTGAAATATTCTTTTCATGGATTATGTAGAACTTAAGAAATCTGACAACATCAAAGAAGAAAGAGTACCCGCAGATTATGTTCTGAAAACATATCACCAAGGAATCTTAAAAGCAACGAGACATGCCTCGCAATGACACTGACAAAAACTGACACAATTCTTAAATTTACTGTTTATTTCTGGATAGTACATTGTACATTGTTTCAAGTGTATCAAAGTTTTCTGATACATTTGCACAGCAGTACCAATTTCTAAAATATATTACTTTTTTTCTGTGGAACAGCATCCTTCTGGAACATTCATCTATCTTATGAAAAGTGCAAATTTGGAAACTACTGTTAGTCACTTATTCATATTGTATATCATTAAACTGAACTCATCAAGAAAGTGCAGAGGTCAGGGTCAAAAGAAAAAAACTCAGTATTATTTCTATTTGTTAAGTCCATACATACCCATTAATTACCAATGTTTGTGCAGACAACAAATGAACCTTTACTTCAATGTACAACATATATTTTCCATGATGCAAAACTCCCATTTTCTGAACTTATATTTCATGGAAAATGCATGTCATTGTCACATCAATAACAATGGCGATATAGACTGATATTGATTTGACATTTACAAAGTACACATACAAAAAGGAACCACCATAATGCAAAAGAAAAATCAAGTAATACAAGCTTGCAGTATTATAAAACATTTAATCAGATACTCTGCTATGTGTAAAAACTACAGCACATTAGAAACGTCCAAAATATACACAGACTCATTCACTGCTACCAGAGGAATCTCACTGCAATTTCTACAAAGACTGCCATTAAAACTATATAGATAAAAGTTATGGCTTAATACAACAAAAGATACTCTTTATCACTTTCTCAGTTGCACTCTTGTAAGACAAGCAAGCCCACAGACGTTCTGTCGGTCTTTCTTTCTTTCTTTCACACACACACACACACACACACACACAAACACACACACACACATGCACATAAACTCACACACACAAGAAGCAATATTCACAGCAGCTAAAGTGACATCAACTGACATCAGGACTGACAACACAGACAGACACACTTTAGGACACTTCTTCATAATTCCATAACTGTTTCAATGGATTCAAATGCACAACTATTTATGTACAATTTTTAACACAATCTCATTATCATTATGCCTGTGTATTTGGTCGCAAAATGTATTCCATGATTTGAACTTAAAGAAGGAATTAATATAATATTTAAGTTTCAATGCAAGAATATGTGTCTGGTTCAACACAGAATTATTGGTTATTCATTTCTTTGAATAAATTCATTATTGTACATACTGAAGGTTAAAAGTATAAACAAACAGCATTCTCTAGATATTTGAAAACAACATGATTTTTAAACATCTTTCAATGTTCATTGTTCTTGATGTTAAATATCGTTCAATTATAAAAGACAAGCCTACTGTTTGCAAAATAATATCTAATTTTGAAAAAAAAAAAAAAAAAAAAAAAAAAAAAAAAATTGCATGTAGAAAAAATTCTTGTAGCAAAACAAAACTTTGTTTCCTGACACTAAAACACATGTTTTCTGTACATAAAAACTGAACACATCAATCGTTTGCATGATAAAAAAAAAAAAATCACCTAGCTGTATGTTATGCAAAAATGATCAATGGCTCCATAGCATGCAGGCAGACATACATGTGTTTCAGATAATCATCAAACAATTCAAGCTGTGTTCATCGGCACATGTATACATCTGCTGCACTATTCACTGCTGCCCCAGACTCATTTCTTTAGAAATCAAATGTCACAAACCCATCTAGTTAAATTTAAAACAGCTCCATGAGCAGACCATCAATGCATCTTGGGTAAGAGCAAAGCAAACTGAGTCAGTCCAATCCCTTGTTATAGCAGCTCCAAGGAACTAACAACAGGTGTTAATCATAATGTACTGATTCAACAAATCAAAGCAGCTGTAATATTGTAACTATACAACCCGTCTACTTCATATCTGCACTCACGAACAAGAAGAAAAAACGAACGAGAAGATATTTATACTCAATGATTATCTGGATGATAAATACTATCTGAACAAAATGTTTTGAATAAAATTACCTATTTCAGTCAAATACACGTAGTTTTCACCAGTTCTTAACAATAAAATCAACTGAATATATAACTTAAACATGTTAAAAACAACAAAAAAGAACAAAAAAACAGAGTTTTTGTTTTTTGCAGCAAAGGTCAATTGACTCAAAACAAGATGATTAAACAGTCCTGCCTTTAATAACATGGGAATAACTATGTGTAGTCATAAGCATAACTTTCTTCAACATTTCAACAAGATAGCATTCTTCCATGATTCACATCTATCCATATATGCATATGTATACACAAAGCAAATGAAGCAATGACTACAAGAACAGAGGAGAAAAAGCTATATGACACTCATAACCTATCAAGTGACACACTTACAGTCTGCACCTACAGTCACTCAGGGAATGTAAAGAGAAGATTTGAACATTGCTGCACTAAGGAACACTGAAGTTCTCATGGATGACTTCACATCACTTCATCCTAACTGCACTACAGTGTCAAGCTCTGAGCCGCACACACACATGCATATACACCTCATTTTTTCAGTGACTGACTGCCAGCTTCCTACCACTGTCCCATCTTGTTCCTAAATGATTTTGTTCCCTTCTTTCCTTTTAGGTTCTAAGAATTATCCCCTTCAACTTTGATCACCCCACTTTGATGGCATTTGTCTGTCATGGTTGACAGTAAGAACTGCATCTCCATGCACCACAGGAAAGTCAGTGGTTGCAGAGGCCGACTCATGAGTGACAGTCCCTACGGCATCCAATGCAACTGTACTGTAGCTCTCAAATCCTGAACAGCACTTTGGGTTATGCGAAGGCCACACGTCAGTTCTTTTTCTTTGCCCCATCCTCCCAGCAGATGTGGTGTAGCGTGTATGGATCTGTCCACTCTGACACCTTGAAACTGAAGCTGAAACCATATCGTGTATGTGACGTCACCCGAAGCTTGTCTATTCTTGTGTCTCTTCTCGCCTCCTCTCCTTGGCTGTTTCTGAGCTAACACCTCTATTCCGTATGATACTCTGATATCTCCTCCTCCCACTGACTGATGACTATGCCGAGCACCTTCACCTTTCTATACCTCCTTGAACTGCAGTTAATGGGTACCCAGCTGATGTTCTGCCAAATACAACTTCACTACTCTGGATGTCTCATGCAATGCGGCCATCCTGCATTTCCCCACAAATCAAAATGACTTTTGGTTCCTTTTAAAGAAAATACTGTCATTCCTAATTTCAAATAACCATTTCCAGTAAAAATGAAACAACTCAAGTTGCCCTTTCAGGACAACATAAGAATCTCCACTTGATACATATAACATGAACAGCCTAAAATTAAACACACATGACCAAATAATTAAAGGAAAACTGGCAGATAAAAATGTGAAAAAGCCAACTTGATGTTGACTGGGGACTGGCTTTGATTGGCTTCAAAATCTAGGAGCAAAGAGTATGACTCTGTGTGGCTTTTACTGTGGTTTCAAACTGAAATTGCTCATGACACTGAAAAATGTGACAAGAAAACAGCCAATGTCCAATGAAGTCAAAGGGGATATACAGCTGCAAGCACTGCTTATCTTGAATAATACAAGTTCAGTGTGCAAACAGCTCAAGCATGCACTTCATCTTAGCCAATGGCATCAATGTCTAAACTTTAATGTAAAAACTGTTCTATGCTTGGGAGTAGGCCTGCTAGAACTCGTTCTACGGAACAGTTTTAAGCAATTTGCTTGGTTTTATCTTTTTCATTTTCTGGGTTTGTGTGTTACCTATTTCATTTTCTGGTTTTATTCATGGCCAGTTTCTACGCTTTGCTCAAAATAATTATTCAAAATTGCTTCTGAGAGAGAGGAGAGACAGACAGACAGAGACAGAGAAACAGAGAGAGAGAGAAAGGGAGATTGAAAGAGAGAGAGAGAGAGAGAGAGAGAGAGAGAGAATGAGATAAATATATATATATATCTTTCTATTTTGTCTTTTACAATATTTATATTTCAATAACATTTAACTTATTCTAAGCGCTGTTGAATTTTTCCTGAATTTTAACCATAACCCTTCGTCCACAAAATATGGCACTTTGTTACACTGTTGATAGGTTGATGGCTGGTGACCGGGTTTCTTGGTTGCTGATGCTCTTTCCTTTTTCTCTTTCCATGCTGCCACTGAACTCAACAATATATACTGATGCTCTATCCTTTTTTTCTCTTTCCGTCCTGACACTGACCTCAACAATAACTATGTATTTGGACAGGGGTCAGTACAGGCTGGAAAGCAAATGAAAAAACAGGAGCCTCAGTGTACTTACCAATGTCTGACATCCATTTATTCTTCCTTTCTAAAATTTGCAAACTGTGAAAATGGCAAAAGAAATATTGATAATGTGAAAGCCATTTACAAGAAACATTGCTGATAAGCAATAGGTACTTTTTTTCCTCCAAAATGTACTGACTGTAAAATCGGTCACAGATATAATACCGACAATGTGAAAACTACTTAGAAATATTGCTGATAAGCCATATGTACCCAACATATTCACGAGCCAATTTCTCTGAACATACAAATCTATAAACAAACATTAACAAACATACACACATGAGTTGCAAGCATGCTCATAGTCATTTCCAAGCGTTCCAAACTTCACATTTGTCACTATCTTTATTATTTTCTTTAGGTTTTTGTTTTTGTTTGGTTGTGTGCAATGTAGAAGGTCACTTATATCAAAATACAAAATATATGAAATGTCATCATGAAGCTTTGCACCCACAAAAAAGTATATCAGAGCAGACATCAAGAAACAGACATCATCAAAATCCAAGGAACATTTTTTTTCTTTTAAAATATTGTGTATACCACCTATATAACTATCTATCTAGACATCAAGATATCCATTAACAACACTGATATGTAATGCATGATTCCATTAGCACATGTAAAACACAACAAACACGCTTGACCAAGAAAATCTCAAAAGACCCTCATCATTTTGGTGCTTAGTGTGTGTACATGCTCTTTGCGTGTGTGTGTGTGTGTGTGTGTGTGTGTGTGTGTGTGTGCATGTGTGTGATGCTGAGGAAGCTGGTTAGTGGTTGAAATTCAAAGCCTCAGACACATGGTGGGGGGAGGACAATGCAGAGGGGGGCCTGCTGCTGGTGTGGGGGGGAGCAGAGGGCACAGTTAGATGGGAGGAGGTAACCATGGCGGAGGACGCCGCGGAGGAGATCTGAGATCCGTAGGTCATGGGCAGGTCGGCCATGCTGCGGGGAGGGCCCAGGATGTGGGCGTGAGGGGACAGCATCCCCAAGGGAGGAGGGGGACCCGTGTGGCCATAGTACTGGTCGTGGAGGGGGGCCAGCGTGATGGGGGTCACCTGGTTGCGTAGATGCGCCTCCATCAGGTGGGAGTGGGCAGGCTGTGGGTGGGGGGGCGGCTGCACACCACTGCTGCTCAGACTGCTGCTGATGGGGGTGCTGCGGCCGTGCCCATGTTGCAGAAGCTGATTGGACACCGCAGCTGCTGCTGCTGCCGCCGCCCGCTCCACCACGTCTGGGCCCTGGGAGGACATGAGGGCCGAGTCCATGCCGGGCAATCCCATCAGGCCCAGGCTCGTGGATGGCCGGAGAGAGTCCCGATCTCTGGACCCACCGCCAGCTGAGGAGGCGGTGGCTCCGAGGAGGAGGCTGGACTGGTGAGCGCTCGACAGGTTTCCGCCGTGAACTTTCTCGCCGTTCATTCCGGCAGCGAGGGTGCGTTCATACTGGTTCAGGGACTCCATCAAGTTGCGGGGGATGCTGCCGATGGTGGATGGGATGCCATGCTCTTTCCTGTTGCCCATGATCATCACATCCTCATCTGAGGAGGGGTCCGTTGACCCTCCCTCTCTACGAGAACCCTCTCCTTCCCCTAATGGCACCATGGTCGGTGCAGACAGCTGCTTGTTTTTCTTCTTACGTCGCTTCTTCACTGGCTGCTGGTCCTCAGCATTCAAGTCTTCAGGAGACCTCATGTGCATGTGCATCTGAAACAAATATTGAGTGTCATTTGTGATAAATACTTTGTATGCATTAAACTCAAGACAAAGGGACCAGTCCACGATTTTACAAAAATCTCCTTCACTTACATGAAACTGTTTGGATGTATCCACAGGTATAGATCATTCTCTATGTGTGTGTCTTAGAAACTGACTGTAGCAACAAACAGCTGTTCTTCTCAATAGAGAACCCTTCAAATGCCTCTCTCTCAATCATCCCACTCTCCAAATGAAGACTGAGAACCCGATGCAAAAGCTAAAAAGTATGCACTGTCATCAGTGTTATGTTAGATTTCCGTGTGTTGAAATTCCTATTTCAGGAAGAGGGTGGCAGAATGGTTAAGATGCGCAACTGCCAATACAGTGTCTAGGAGGGTCTGGGCTCGATTCCTGCTCCAGCCCATTCTCCCATGTTCGACTAAAAAAATCAAACTGAGCATCAAGTCATTTGGATAAGACAGTAACCGGCGACCCATGTGCAGCACACACTTGGCACATTTGGAAAGAACCCACAGCAACTAAAAGGTTGTTCTCTGGCAAAATTATTAAAATTATATGCATGCACTCAAAGACTGACTAAGTATGCTGGATTATACTGCTGGTCAGGCATTTACCCAGCAAACGTGATGTACCATATATAGATTTGTCCTAATGCAGTGATGCCTTCTTAAGAAACTAAAACATGTGTTACAGTCTCAGTAAAAATTGTGAGATTCTTCCGCTTAAATGTAAGCAAAGCAGCTTCAATGCTAAGGTCGTGCTTTGCGTACACAGACGTGGAACAGTGCGATCAAGTTAATCACACCTCTATTGATCTTCACAAAAAAACACCATCGAACAAGAAACTTCATCACTTTGAGATACTACCTACCCCAATCTTGTGTGCAGTAATAATGAAAAAAACAGCATGCAGAAATATGTGCTCAAATATAAGATAACTGCAAAGTCTACAAAAAATGACAAATGGACAAAATCTATCAAAGAACTGCAGGTTGTAAAACAAGACTCACTTTAGATGAGAAGCATCCAATGTTTCAAATAACAGGTTTGCATTTCTCAATATAAACTTTCTCCCCATTTGTACTTAAAGAAAGTACATGATCCCATCATTTCTCGGCAACAGCTGACAAGCACAGCCTCAACACATGCCTTCATCGTGTGAGCCCTCAAGCTGCTGTCATTGGTGTAGGAGCGGTGACAGATGTGACACTTGTGGATGCGCAGAACCTCCTTCTTCACCTGCTCCTCATGGTTGCGCATGTGGTGCTGCAAGTTGGACATCTGTGCGAAGGCACGGTCGCAGTCCTCATACTTACAGGCGTATGGTTTTTCACCTGGAACGCACAGCCAAATGCAGGCATGCAGTCATACACACACACGCACACACACGCACACACACACACACACACACACAATCCACATACACTCATACACACACACACACACACACATGCACGCAAGCACACTTTACTAGGTGAGATTATTTTGTTTTGTGCTTCCGTATTTGCAGTAAGTCAGTTTGTTTTTTGCTTCTGTCAATTAAGTCATCTATCTGAAAGTTCTGTCATTTGCCCTATTGTCAACTCCCAGTCTTGAGTCAATGTCTCGATCATCTGAGATGGCAGTTTTTGTAGCATGTGGACAAGACTGAACTATGTCTGCAAGAGCCTCTTCCTGAAAGCTTTATGTCAATAAAAGACATGTATTATTTTCCAATTCTCTGAACTAAGCGGAGAGGTGGTCTGGAGGTAGTACATCCACCTATGGACCAACAGCATCTAAGCGCACAGGATCAAATCCCACAATTGTCAGTATTTCCTCTCCTTCCACTAGACCTTGAGTGGGTAGTGTGGTCATTAGGATGAAATGATATACTGAGGTCCCCCCATGTAGCATGCAGTTAGCGCATGTAAAAGAATCCACAGCAACAGAAGGGTTGTCCCTAGCAAAATTCTGCAGAAAAATCCACTTTCACAGGAAAACATGCACTTGCTGGCAGAAAAATAGAAAGAAAAAAAGGGCAGCACTACACTTAGGCAATATGCTCACCCCCAGGTAGAGCAGCCTGATGTGACAAAGAAAAATAATATAATACAATAAGAAAAAAAGATTCTATTTGCTCAACACACCATACATGTTTTCAGTGGCTTGAAATGTGGGAAGAGGGAAGGCAGCATGCACCCCCATCCCCACCCAACCCCCCTTCTTTCAAAAGCTCTTGTACCTGATACTCCATCAATCCACGGGATATTTATTTGGTTGACAGTGACTATGCCAGATACCTTTTAGTCGTTATATATATCTGATACTCAGACCTTTTCATTCTAGAATTGTCCACAGAATTCTTTGGCACTGGAAAACAATCCCCTCCCCCCAAAAAAGGCCCCCACACATGTAAATAATCTAACTGAAAATTTAAGCCTATCTGCAAAATTTAACGGTACACTGTCAACATTAATTTTAATTCAGAAAACAGAGCATATGATACTGTCCACAACTGAAAATAAAACAGCACGTGCAAGTGGAATTTACATAAATTTCCATTCATGTGATCACACCAAGGCTAGAACTTCCACTTGGTAACAAAAAAGATAACTGCCTAGAATATACAGCTGAAGAAAAGGTCTGGCATTAGCAATGTCATCTACACACAGTCGACAGACAAAGATCATGATCAAGACACTAACACTATGACACAGTAACATTTGTACAAACCAGACATCAAATTAGCATTAGTGTTACACAATCATGACAAGTGAGTGACACAGGGGAAAGAACATGTGACTGCAAACAAATGTCATTCAACTGATTCAAAAGACAAAGACTTCTGATTTTGCACAAGTGGACAGAATTATAATATTGTACAAGAGGGCAGAATTATAAACTAATAAACTTTTTTAAAGGATAAGAGATGATACAGGTCAACAAAAGGAAGGGTCTTTACATTAAAATTCTGGATTAATACTACAATACATCACTGAAAACCACAAACAAACAAACAACAGCAACAAACAAGCCCACTGAAAATACATAAATAAACACTTAACAGAAAAACACACAAAAAAAACACTAAATAATGACCACAATTATTGTCACAACCTGAGCCATCACACCCTGCATAAACATAAATCTTTCTAGCATCTATTTCCATTTTATTTGTAATGTACCACTTTCTATGCAATAGAAATTTAACCAATGAAAACGACATCTTAGACAACGGAAAAGCATCATCTTTGGTCCAGAGCTATCACTAATTATAGATAATTAAACTCAAATGCCAACATGATCAAAGACATGAAAAAAGTCATGTGAGCATCTAACAAATTAACCTTTGTGTTTACTTTAAATTTAATGCAACCCTTTTAACCCACTGCATGCTGAACTTGATGAAATGAGATCAGCGTTGTATGAATTTCAAAATTCAAGTGAAGACACCACTTTACTTATAAGTGGCGTCACAGACTTTGCTGAATAAAAACATATGTAACATCAAAGGGATGAAATCTTAATAAAGAAAGGTGCCCGACATCCTGACCTTTAAGCTCAGTTTTAATCTCAGTGAGATGACAACTTTCCTGACAAACATACTAGTCAGCAGCAGTCAAGCGGATAATTACAATATATTTTTAGAATTCAGTTTTCTTCTGTTTCAAATTCAAAATCAAAGTGAAAATTTCCTGTTACATTATGTCTCTTTACCTTCCCATCTTAAAGTTAAACTAACTAGCAGCAAAAATAAAAATAACAGAAATTAAAACAAACAGTTGACGCCTTCAGCCAGTGACAGTGACTGACACCAGCATCTGGGAGCTCCAGAGAGCAGTGCCTTTGTCTTTGTATTGTTTTGAAAACATCAGGAGGCTGTTGTGGAACATGAAGCATGAAACTAACTTAAGTGCAGGTCTACAGTGTGTCAATGAGAGAAAAAAAAAAAGAGAAGACAAACAGAGACTGAAACAGACCTACACACAGACTGTATACACAGACACAAACAAGTACAGCCACTACAGGGCAGGCAAAGACACAGATTGAAACACAGAAAAAGAGAACACAGATTGAAACACAGAGAAAGAGACACAATGACAGACAAATGGTATACAGAGTGACACACAGACCGAGAGAAACAGTTGCAGACACACACACACACACTCACACACATTATTGTACATAAATCTTAAGCTACTAGCTTACATAGACTCACTCTGTCACAAAATAAAGTCTCTGCATTTTCATTATAATTCCCAAACAATCCAGTTATCATATCTCCGTTGCATATTTTTTTGTTTCAGCAATGACAAGGGGTAAAGATCGGACTGCTGCGTAAATTTTAAAAGTACCTTTTAGAGAATACAATAAAAATACAATTCTACCTACTATGTTTATTTTATAAATAAATACTTCATGCTTCAATAAACTATTATATATAATAACAGGTGTTCTTCATCAATCATTTCTTGAGCAATGAATGAGGTTTAGCTGAATTCTTATATTTATAAACAAACGTACTGATACCATTAAGATTTCAGGGCCTTGATGCTCACCTGTATGCAGGCGAGTATGTTGCTGCAGATGTATCAGCTGTTTGAATGCTCGCTGACAGTATTGGCAACGAAATGATCTTTGATCCTCAACTTTCTCCGTTCCTTTTTCCGCTAAATAACAGATATCGAGAAACAATTTCCAGTAAGATATATATATATATACGTACGCAGAGCAGGTTTTAAAAGCGTTTTGATTTCAGAACTGTTGCAGATTTATATCAACTAAATACCATAAGTATTTACTTTTTTTTTATACTACTGTTCTCTCTTTTACTTTGAGATTATCCATCTCCATTTTTCAATACAAGCAGTTGTTATTCTTTCACAACCAAGTGTGGATGGGTGAATCTTGGACATAACATTTTTAGCTGTATACTCAAACAAGTCAAAGGGAGGCAACTTCATGCAAACACACATGGACTCTACATGAACACTACACAAAGCCAAGACTTGGGCACTTGAGCATGAGACATTGTTTTCAAAAAACAACAACAACAAAAAAAGAAGAAGAAGAAAGCAGGTGTAGTTGTCTTTCACAACACTGTCTGAATTATGTATATTACACATTATCATTATCATGATCATCACTTACATCCGTTGTGTGTGAGGGGAACCTACCATTGTGCTTCGTAAAATATGCTCAATGCTGGGTGTGTTTTGTTTTGGTTTTTTTTACTAATTTTAGTCAACCAGCTCATGACAAAAGCAGAAATGAAGGAAAAAAAAAGAAGTCAAAGTTAGTGTGAAAAGCACAGTATTATTTCAACCCTTCAATGAGATTTCAACTATGACATAATTCACAGTCAGTCAGCCATGTCAGAAGACAATCTATCAGTAATGGTACTGTAGTTTTCATGTCTTTAAAAATGCGCAAAATAAATACATTATATATATTCATATATTTAGATATAACATCAATGTAGTTAGTATATTTCATACAGTTTCACCTGTTTGGAAGAATCTATTGGTTCATGGCTGTGACAAAATATTCACAAGTACTAAGGAGTAGCCCCCCATCCCCCACCCCCACCCCCCACAACTGAGTGATTAATAACCTAGCACAAAACTAAATATGCAATTTTAGATTCATGAGCTGCTACTTTTGCCTAATTCTGTAACTGGTCACAATTTGGTAAAATAAATATTTCTCTAATTTTCAGCTATCAGTTTAAAGATAAATCTCTGTTCCTTTGTCATTCTTTCAAAACTAGACACCATCAAAAGTCATGATCAGGGATTTGAGGGATGTTTTAACATTGTCTTAATGTGTAAATAATCATTCTGAAATAACAAGAAACACTGTGTGACTGTTTATAATTTATCTGCAAATTAAAAATAAGAGAAACAAGCTTTCATGTGGCGTAAGGAATTTTTATGCCTCTTTCAATTTTTTGTTCAAGTAATTATGAAACTACTCTAGACTGATGGCAGAGCATTTTTCTTGTTAGAAAAAAAGTGTTTAAAAGGAATGAAGGAAAAGACATGTTTCAACACAAACAAAAACAAAACAAAACAAAATATGAAATTAAGCATAGACTGATACAGAGGACACATGGTGCATCAACTGCCCTTTCCTCCTCCTCCTCCAGCACAAAAAATCCTCACCTGTGTGGATGCGAGTGTGTTGCTGCAGATGGCTCAGCTGCTTGAACGAGCGGTCACAGTAAGAGCAAGAGTATTTGCGAATGTTGGTGTGCACTAGGGAATGCTGTATGAGCTGCTGTTTACTCCGGAACCCTTTCAGACAGGTGGTGCATAGGTGAGACCGCTGGGAGGAGGACGCAATCTCGGCGGCACTCTCCGAGGTGTTCACACCCTGGGAATGCAGCTGCATGGAGGAGGAGGAGGGGGCCAGCGAGGATGTGGACTTAGAGCCCAACAGGCTCTGACGCTCCACATCCAGGCCGTGCGATGTGGACAGAGACGGGTGCTGCTGCGGGTGGGGGTGTGGGTGGGGGGACATGGAGGCATGGTGGTGAGGGGAGTGGGAGATCTGGTGGTGGTGTGGGGAGATGGGCTCCTGCCGTGACTGGGTCAGGATGGACTGGTGGTGGCTGGTGGACTGCTGGTGCTGGTGGGAGGTCTGCGATGAGGGCAGCGACGACTGGTGCTGCTGGCGCTGGTGCTGCTGCTGCTGCTGATGGTGGTGGTGCTGGGCCAGGCTGTGCGCCATCTGCATCTGGATCCCTGGCTGCATGTCTGAGCTTCCATGGTGTCTCACACTAGGCAGAACATTGGACAGTTCACTGCAGTAACAAACACAAACCATCACATGAAACTCTTCCTCTATTTTGGCAATCCATAAAAACAGAAAGTAACATATGTAGACTTCTGCCCTATAAACTAATCACCTGTCTACACTTAAATGTAAAATATACAACCATATATTTTGATACATGAATTGACAACATTATCCTGACTTATCATCAACCTCTTCAACTGGTCAGATCACACAAAATGTTCAACCAGTTAGAAATATGATCACAATAATTAATGCACGTATACTAGTTGTTGGGTATAGGGTGTTCCAGTTTGGGGTGTTTTATTCATTTTGTTTTTTAATATGTTTGTTTGTTTATCTTCAATATCCAAATCATCCTTGAAAGTATGATGCTATACAATGTATATCAATGATCAAGATAACCAGTAATCATAGGTAAAATGAGAGCTGTTATAAAATCCAAGAATACCAAAATCTGACTGATGGGCACATGGACACAGTGACCAGTTTTATTTTGCTAAAACCGATAATGTGTATATATGTGTTATCATTTGCTTGCCTTCATCTTTACCTATTCCCCAGTTCTTTGGAAAAACTCCAGTCTCTGTGGTTACTAAAAATGAAGTTAACAGTAACAATGCTGCTGACCTTCATCTTCATCCCTAAATCCAGTCAGAATCACTGCATAGTGAGTACATTATTTTCCAGTCAATTTTTGCAGTGTTGTACTTTTGAAGTGCTGACCAGACTGAATCCTATACTGAAGGGCAGCAAAATATCCATGGAATACAAGATCAGACTCCTGCATGCACTGGTATATTCCATTTTCCTGTATGCATGTGACTTTGTGAGACGTGGACCCTTGAGGTGGATTTGGAAAAAAATCACTTCTGCCATGGAAATGAAGTGTTAACCACAATTAAGATACTAAGTATCAGGTACACTGCTCACATCACCAATAAACAAATGCACCAAACCACCAAGCAGCACACTGGACCTTTTGAAGATCTGCTGACATCAGTTAAGATAAGAAAGCTATGCTAGTATGGCCACATAACAAGATCCTATGGCCTTGCTAAAACAATTCTCCAGCTCCAAGGAACTGTTAATGGAGCCCAACAGAGGAGAAGACAGAAAATAACAATGGACTGACTACATCAGGAAAACCATTTGCAGAGACCCACGCTTTCAGACACAACCGAAAAACTTGGAGGAATCTGGTGAACAGTTCATTTGTATGGCGCCCAAATGACTCTTGAAAGAGTTGAGGTAGAAAGAAGACGACGACTTTTCTAGTCTTATCCAATTATTTTGACCTTTTTTTTCTACTTTTATGATTTCAACAATACAGCAGGACAATCAACATCTACAGTGAATTACTCAAAATGCCATCAAAATATGTACCAGAAACCCTCTCACTGAGGACAGAGTGTCTGGACTCATGACAACAAAGATTTACTGGAGAGATGTATGAGATTTCAAATGCCACTGCCACCAACAAATTGTTTATTTGCTTTGATGGAACATAGAGTAATAAAGTGTCTCTCTCTTCAAATAGTTTGTTTTTAACTAGAAATTGTTCTGTAAAGACCAGTTTTGCTAGGGGTTATTGGTTGAACCAATAAGAAGGAACACTATTCCACAAAAAGACCAGTTTTCAAACCAGGAACTTGAAAAGACCGGTTTTCAAACTCACTAATACTGTGATTACTGTATGATACTTAAAAAGCATTTGACTAAAGATCATGTGCCATAGTTAGACATTCTGAGCATGAGACTTTCTGACTGGTGGGCTTGTGTTTGAACTAGCACAGAGCCAGCATAGACGGAGAAGGGTGGATCGAAACCATTTCCAAGTCTCAAGACAACACATGTGCAGACCTGCCAGTGCCTCAACTTCCCCCATGTTTAGATTACACGAACTGAAAATATAATCATCAAGAGTTAGACACCCATAGATTTTACCAACACACTCACACAAATCCAGCATGTACTAATCAATGGAAAATTAATATTGGTCATGTAGAGTGGAGATACAAAAAATAATAGTTTTGGACTGCATACATATGCGCATTTAGAACTGTTCATGGTCCAAAGCAAAAACAAAAAAAAAGGAAACATAAAGAGGGTCTGAACATTTCAGAAGTCAGTGCCAAATTTTCAGAATACTAAAATGTCACAAAAATCTTATTTTGGAAAATGATGATCTGTGTTTTTGTGTGTCACTGAAATTGTGTAAGTAGTTTGATATAGATAAAGACCTATGTACTTAACTTTTAGAATTAGATATACAAACTGCAACCTTTTAAAACCAACACAGACAAAAAACAAAAACAAAAAAACCCACCAGCAATACACCAAATGCTTTTACCACCAGCCCCCTTGAGTTATAAACCCGTTTTATCCGTGCAGATCCATGTTTTTATTTCATAAACTGAATGCTAAAGGTAATTTCATAGCAGTCTGTAATGCATGCCTCATTTTTGTCCTTACTATAAACAAAACCAATAAAGATCCATCATATGGGCTTGTGGATGTTTATTATAAACATTACAGCATGGTCTTAATCCAGTCATGGGAAGAGCTCATTACCTCCAAAAAATGTGCAAACAGAACCACACAAATGCTGAAATATTCAATGTTAACTTCCTTAATAATCAAAGCTGCACCTCAATGATTTGTGAGTTAACTGATCATTGTTTAATTATTACCGTGTCTTATAGATGTGCATTAAACTCTTTCCAATTTCATCTGGTCTGGTTTGGTGAAGGGGAGACCATTTATTTTTCAAAAAGTAAACAGCACCCAAAGCAAAAGTAAAA
The DNA here is from genome assembly GCF_041734735.1 of Babylonia areolata. Taxonomy (NCBI): domain Eukaryota; kingdom Metazoa; phylum Mollusca; class Gastropoda; order Neogastropoda; family Buccinidae; genus Babylonia; species Babylonia areolata. The sequence continues at coordinate 44,662,024 of NC_134886.1, forward strand.
GCAGAAAAGACAAAACTATTTGTGCATTGTGACTTCTTAATGCACAGAAAATATGAAAATATTTAAATCTGGCCAATCTGCTGAACTACAAGCAGCAAGACAACATTGATCAAGTGGCACATCTTTCATGGTGGCTGCACCGCCACCATAAAAAATATGTCTGGCGTTGCTTAAAAAACTAACCAGCGTGCGCGAAAACCCAACCTGTGTCGGTTAAATACTTACTGCATTTCTTTGTTGGAATCTTCAATGTTTTGCACAGCGCTGTTCATTTTTTAAATTATTAACAAAGACAAAAACAATATTGCTAAAAAAAAAATTAGAATGTATTACGGCATCTCTCACTAAAAAGTTTCGTCTACTTTTTTTTAGGGAGTCTTAGAACCGGAAGTAGGCAGAAATGATAAATTTCGGATTGGAATTTGGCTGAGATAGCACGATCAACTGTGATATCTGGGCGATGGTAGCTCAGCTGTTCCAACAATCGCAGCAGTTATCGAACTCATACGCACATAACAACAGCGACAAATGCAATTTTAAAACGTCTGGAAAATGCGAAGGCATCCAAGATGACAGTGGTGTGCGAATTAGTCAGCGCCGGCCAGTTGAAGTCAGAATAGGTGGACACTGACTATGATCTGCCGCGTCATTCCTTCACCGACAGAGAAAGCTGGCGTTCCATCTTGGGTCATTTGGAAGTCAGATGCACAGCCAGTCTGATCATCTTGTAGTTCATCTCTACTCCTTTCCTTTTGCCATTTGCCTCTGAGTACGATCCCTCCCGTTTACTAGTTCCCCTCTGTCCGGCACTCGGCCGTCTTAATAGTCACCCCCGGCCCCACCCGTGGCTCCCACAGGTCTCGAGTCAATCAAGTCCACCCCCTTCGTCAGTCTCAGTCATGGATGGTGGTGTCACGCAAGGGGACTTTTACTTACTTAGAGTTACTCAGAGTTGTTTTCAGACACAGGTTCCAGGGGTTCCTCTTCATACATACAGTTTTCAGTGGCTCAAGGAGGCGTCACTGAGTTCGGACAAATCCATATGCGCTTCATCGGACTCTACTTCAAGTTCAGTCAGGCTGCTCATATGCACCACTCCGAGTCCACCCGGCGTCCCCGGCCGCGGTTGTCTGTCAGGACTTTTGCCCTGAAGATTTCAAACATGATTTCTTGGTCTGACCAGAATTTGTCGAGCCTATTCAGTTCTGAAAAGTGTTTACAGTTTTTGCACAAACGACATGTGTCGGGAGGCTGTTCCAAATGTTGACAGTTCTCAGTGCAAATGAGTTCTCCTGAGTTCCTCAGGGATGTCTTTGCTCAGTTGCAGTGCATTGGGTATATTTTCATACTGAGGATGTCCCGTGTTCCTGGATGTGGTGCTACTTCCTTCCGGAGTTTGATGAAGCCACACACATCCTTGCCATGAATTCCTCAGTGTAATGACCTCAAGTAGTATATATTTCAGTCGTGTTTCCCGTCCTCTTAACCTCAGTACGGTAGGTAAGCCGGTTGGTGACGTCCGTGTCAGTTTCTGTAATCGTTGGGCATAAGATACTGAGAAATTTTAATCCTGGAATTTGCTTGGTAGCACGCCTCTGAACTCCTTCCATCTGCTCTATTAATTTTACACTCATAGGGTACCAGATGGAACTTGCAAAATCAAGGTATGATCTCAAGAGCGATTTGTATAGTGGCCGGAGGCTCATCTGTGTGTTACTGAGTGTTGGACGGAATGCGAGTACTTCTGATGACAGCAAACTTTTGATTGTTTTCTTCTTCTTCTTCTTCTTCTTCTTCTTCGTCTTCTTCTTCTTCTTCTTTTTTTTTTTTTTTTCTTTTCTTCTTCTTCTTCGTCTTCTTCTTCTTCTTCTTCTTCTTTTCTTCTTCTTCTTCTTCTTCTTTTTTTTTTTTTCACTTTTTCTCCCACGTGTTCTTCCAACTTGAGCCCTTTGTCAGTAACTATGCCGATGTCCTATTCTGAATTCACTTGTTTGAGAACTGTATTTCCCAGTTTATAACGTGTTGAGGTACGTCAGTTTTCAGTCTTCCCAATCGACGGCCATATGCCATTTGCACTTATCTGGATGGAAATGTAAAATCCATTATCACTCCATATAGACATGTTGTTAAGGTCTTCTTGTAGAGTCTCATAGTCATCCTTTGTTTTGATTGTATTGAACACTTTCGTTTCATCAGAGAACATGCAGACTTCTGCCGGAGTTGACCTGCAGTTCGGGCAGGTCATTGATGAAGGTGACAAACATCAGGGGCCCAAGCACCGATCCCTACAGGATTCCGGACATGACCGGCTTCCACTCTGGTGCCTCACGATTCACCACAACCTGTTGTTCTCTACCACTCAAGAAGCCCTTTACCAGTTAACCGTTAATTGGACTGATATCTGTATGCTCTCAATTTGCTGATAAGTCTGTTATGTGGCACTGCCTTTGTCCTTTTGCATGACTTTGTCCTTTACATCTCAGTATGTCCCTTCTGTATTGTCTCATGACACGAGAGAAACATCAGCACCAACCCGTACTGCACCCACCAACGCCAAGCTGTAGTGGCTGGACATACATGCATGTCGACCGAGCTTGATTCTCAATGTAATTGTGCATAACAGGATCGGAGCCGGGCGTTGGCCCGGCAACCCCCTTTGAGGGGTGGGGTGGGGTGGGGTCTGTTTATCAAGTACTGAGCGTACTGAGCAAAGAGAACTTCACTGACAACTGGCCAAAAGTCCGCTTTGGCAATGTAGCATGCACGGGCCATCACGTGACAGTGTTCTCAGTCGACTCTGTTGACATTGATCCACAGTTGCCGGCGAAGATGGAGGGCGTAACCCGCGGCACAGACTTCAGCACAACGTACAACTACATTAACAAGAGTATGCCGAATTACCCCCTGGGGGCCGTACCCAACCCCCCAGGCTAACAGAGCGTCAGTGAATAAACTTGACGAAACTCAGTGAGAACTGAAGAAAATAAACTAACGGTTGCTGGCAACACTGATTACAAATTACACAGTGTATATATGTACACACACACACACACACACATACACACATGCAGTGTATGTATGGGCTTTCTGTCTTGCTAACTTATGATGGTCTGGGGCTTTAACGGCCATTGAAGTCGTATAGCTATTTAACCTTCACTGGCTATCATGGGTAGTACATGACCCAGATGGGTACAAAAACTCAAATATCTCAGCCAATTCTTAATATTTTTCTACGAAATTTCATAAATGCTTCCTACACATAAAAGGCGAACTTTTGCCAAAAAATGAACAAAATTCATTAATTAGTTAATGAGTAATTAAAGGTGGCGTTTTAACTACACACGGACGCTTGTTTGAGTCGTGTATGACCCATGCTTTTTATAGAGGAAAAAACGTGGTCACCCCTCGAAAGCTCGTGTGGGTCATGCACGACCCATACCTTTTTAATAGTGATTTCAGAAGGTTTAATTTGCAATTAGTGAAGGAAAATAAAGAAGTTTTACTTTCAATAGCCTCACTACCCCACTACTCTGCCCACTGCCCCCCACCCCCTCCCTGCCCCGTCCCGTCCCTTTCACCTGTCTTCAGCTTTTACCCCCTTCCATCCCTTTTTCTAACAGCATGTACCTGTGTAACTGCGGCAGCACCCGACCCCCGGGCAACGGCTTTGACAGGCTGGCTAAACTAGGTGAGGGTAGCCGACGGGTCTCAAACCCTCGGTGAGTTAGGGCTTGTCTACCCAAGCATGTGAAGACTGAATCCGGCGGACTCTGCCGAAGAAACCTTCATGATTCAACGGAGAGGAAGGTGGTTGCAGCAGAGCACTGTGGACTGCTGAGGGCAGGATGAGGCACATAGGACATCCTGGTCATCCACTGCATCCGTCTCCATCTCCAGTCGTCTTGACCTCGTCTTGCCACTGGCTACAGATGGTTTCGGACAAGAGAGTGAAGTCGACGGTGCGCAACTCCTCCTCACTATAAACAAAGTCATCGCGCAAGTCATCAGTCATCCTTCCTCCCATACCATCATTTTCCCCAAGCCCTGTGGCGACAGGCGAGCGACGAAGCGACAGGTGTGGGTACACCGGCAGTCGTAGCCGTGGACCTGCACACAGGCGGCTCAGGCCATAGGGTCATTTATCACCGACTGGAGCAGCGGTGGAGATCGGCAGCCCCCTGAGCGACTGAGCAGCCCTCTTCAGGACAGCACTGCCCATGAATCTATCTGTGAATGCGCAGATGGCTGAACAGTCCAATCTGCGCACGAAATGTTCGCTGACAGTTGGGGCAGACAAAGACAAGTATATCATTGTCAGGGAGCTTGTTTGCCCGTGACTTTCTGGCCTTTCTGAACAGCTGCAGCAGTCCTGTTGGCCTCGCACAACTTGGCACCTTTGTGCACAGCAGCGCGCCATTTGTCACGGTCCACTGCAGATTCCTCCCAGGAGTCAGGGTTGATATCAAATGCTTTCAGAGAGACTTTCAGAGTATCTCTGAAGCGCTTCTTCTGACCTCCGTGTGATCTCTTCCCTTGTTGCAGCTCGCCATAGAAGAGCCTTTTGGGCAGCCGATGGTCTGGCATGCGCGCCACGTGTCCAGCCCAGCGAAGCTGGGACTGCATCAGGATGGTGAAGATGCTGGGAAGGGTGGCTTTTGCGAGCACCTCTGTGTCTGGGGTCCTGTCTTGCCACTTGATGTTCAGTAGCTTCCTGAGGCATGTTGTGTGGAAGTGGTTCAGCTTCTTGGCATGTTGTTGGCACACTGTCCAAGTTTCGCAGGCGTACAGTAGTGTGGGGAGAACTACTGCTCTGTAGACCTTTAGCTTGGTCTCAAGACTAATGCCTCTTCTGTTCCAGACATTTGCATTGAGTCTACCAAAAGTTGCTTGCTCTTGCAATCCTGACGTTCACTTCATCGTCGATGGTTGCATTTCGTGACAGTGTGCTGCCAAGGTATGTGAACTGCTCCACCGCACTGAGTCTCTGACCGTTGACTGTGATGTTGGGCTCAACATAGGGTTTCCCTGGGGCTGGCTGATGGAGAACTTCAGTTTTCCTCGTGCTGATGGTAAGGCCGAAGTTCCTGCTGGCAGTGGCAAACTTGTCGACGCTGAGTTGCATGTCAGCTGCAGATCCAGCGTTGAGGGCACAATCATCAGCAAACAAAAAGTCTCTGATGATGTCTGTCATGACCTTCGTTTTTGCTTGAAGCCTTCTGAGGTTAAACAGCTTGCCATCTGTTCGGTACTTTAGGCCGATTCCAACATCGCCATCTCTGAAGGCATCAGTAAGCATTGCAGAGAACATGAGGCTGAACAGCGTTGGAGCCAGGACGCAACCTTGCTTGACACCATTTGTGACGGCAAAAGGAGCAGATGTTTCGCCATTGTCCTGGACTCGAGCCTGCATGCCTTCATGGAATTGGCTGACCAAGGAAATAAATTTCCGAGGGCATCCGTACTTGGCCATGATCTTCCACAGTCCCTCTCTACTCACGGTGTCGAAGGCCTTAGTGAGGTCGACATATGTGGAGAACAGATCAGCATTTTGCTCCTGACATTTCTCTTGCAGCTGCCTCGCAGCAAACACCATGTTGGTGGTTCCGCGCTCTTTCTGGAATCCACATTGGCTCTCAGGCAAATGACCTTGGTCAAGGTGTGCTGTGAGGCGGTTTAGTAGGATCCTGGCAAGTATCTTGCCTGCGATGGAGAGCAAGGAAATGCCCCGATGGTTATCACAGGCTTGCCAGTTCCCCTTTCGCTTGTACAAGTGAATGATAGATGCATCTTTGAAATCCTGGGGGATTGTCTCTTCTTTCCACATGAGTGAGTACAGCTGATGGAGCTTCTCAGTCAGCACAGTGCCTCCATCCTTGTAGACCTCTGCTGGTATGGAGTCTGAGCCAGGTGCTTTGCCACTGGATAGCAGATGGATTGCTTTCTGGGTCTCAAGAAGTGTTGGTGGATCGTCCAGTGCTTCGTTGATGGGGACTTGTGGGAGACGGTCTATGGCTTCATCATTTATGGAGGAAGGGCGATTTAAGACACTGGTGAAGTGCTCAGCCCAGCGTTTGAGAATTTTCTCCTTCTCGGTGATCAAGGTATTCCCATCTGCACTGAGGAGGGGGGATGATCCTGAGGATGTGGGGCCGTAGACTTCTTTTAAGGCATCATAGAACCTCTTCATATCGTGCCTGTCAGCATATCCCTGGATCTCATCAGCTTTGTCACTCAGCCACTTATCCTGCATCTGGCGTAACTTTTGATGAACAGTCCTGCGGATGACATTGTACGCATCCTTTTTTGATGTGGACTTTGGGTTGCTCAGGTAGGCTTGATGCAGACGGCGTTTCTCATCCAGAAGCTGCTTGATTTCATCACAGTTTTCATCAATCTTTGTGATTTCTGGTCATGGGTCCCAGGGTCTCTGAAGCTGTACTATAGATCAGTTCATACAGGGTCCTCCAGTCAGACTCCACATTCTGGTTGTCCAGAGAGGCGGATTCCAGACGATCTTCCAGCAGCTCCACAAAGGACTGTTTGATGGTGATGTTTTTCAGCTTAGCGATGTTGAGCCGTTTTGGAGCCTTCTGGCCTTGGGGGCATCTCTTGGGCTGGTTTCGAATATTCAGCTTCGAGACTACAAGGCAATGGTCTGTCCAACACTCGGCGCCACACATGGTCTCTGTTACACGTACATCTTGCCTATCCCTTTTCCTGACGATGACATAATCGATGAGATGCCAGTGCTTTGAGCGAGGGTGCATCCATGACGTCCTGTTACGGGTAGGGAGGCAGAAAACTGTGTTGGTTATCAGCAGTTCGTGCTCTGCACAAGTCTGAAGCAAAAGCAATCCATTTGGGTTGCAGTGGCCCACACCGTGCTTTCCAATCACTCCATCCCAGGAGATGTAGTCAGAGCCAACTCTAGCATTGAAGTCCCCAAGAATGATGAGCTTGTCTGCTTTAGGGATAGCAGCAATGACAGAGTGAAGGTCCTCGTAGAACTTCGCCTTCACTTCATCCAGGTTGGTCATGGTTGGGGCGTAGGCACTGACAATGGTGAGGTGCTTCTGGCCAGATGCCAGTGGGAGTTTCATGGTCATAAGCCTATCGTTGACTCCCTTTGGGATTCCAGCTAGCTTGCTGACAAGTGCTGTTTTTACTGCAAAACCAACGCCAGCCTCACGTCGCTCTTCGCTTCCTCGTCCACTCCAGAAGAAGGTGTAACCAGATCCCCGTTCACAGAGCTCGCCTTCGCCTGCAAGCCGAGTCTCACTCAAGGCTGCGATGTCAATGTTGTATCTGGCGAGTTCGGATGCAACTAGTGCCGTTCTCCTTTGGGGTCTGTCCGCGTTATCTCTATCCAGGAGAGTCCTTATGTTCCAAGCACGAATGGTGAGAGGAACGATCCTTGTTTTTTTCTTTTCTTTCTTTTTGTTTCGACTGCTGATGTAGGGTCCCCGCCAGCCGCGGTATGCTGGCCAGGGTGATATGGAGCAGGCAATTTTTAGGGCACCTTTTCTAGCCCCTTCCTCATGCCAGGGAGGTGAGCAGTGCATTCCTAAAGAGGGCTGCTCAGACGCTCAGACGACTGCCGAGCTCCATCGCTGCGCCTGTCGATGAAGAACGACCCTATGGCCTGAGCCGCCTGCGTGCAGGTCTGCGGCTGCGACTGCCAGTGTACCCACACCTGTCGTTTCGTCGCTCGCCTGTCACCACAGGACTTGGGGGTGATGAAATGATGAAGATGGAAAGGTCATTAAGGATGACTGATGACTTGCATGATGAGTTTGTTTAAAGTGAAGAGGAGTTGCGCAACGTCGACCTCACTCTCTCGTCCGGGTCCACCAATTTCCAGTGGCAAGACTAAGTCGAGACAACTGGAGGATGAGCACGGATGCAGTGGATGACCAAGATATACTTTCCGTGTCTCATCTTGCTGTAACCGCCTTCCTCTCTGTTGAACCGATAGGTTTCTTCCGCAGATTCTGCCGGATCCAGACTTCGCATGCATGGGTAGACACACCCCGGGGGCCAACTGCGTGTGGCATGCACACAGCACGGTGGAGCTAGATGGCCGTCGGTGGCTCTCCTGAGCCGACGCCCTTTTATGGATCTCCATAAGGGTGTCTAGCCACCCACCTCACCAGTCCCGGAAGGGAGCGGTGGGAGTGCCGGTTTAGTCGCCGGCAACCCGACCCTGAACAGGTTGTACTGGATTACAGGTTACCAGTAGCAGATCTAATGACCTGACCTGACACCCCTGGAGTTGGTAACTGTAACAGCAATGGCCAACTACTTTTCCAGACATGTGCCAAGCACGACCTTCTTATCACAAACACCATCTTCTGTCTCCCTACCCGTAACAGGACGTCATGGATGCATCCTCACTCTGGGCATTGGCATCTCATCGACTTTGTCATCGTCAGGAAGAGGGACAGGCAGGACGTACGAGTCACGAGGGCCATGTGCGGCGCCAAGTGCTGGACAGACCACCACCTTATCATCTCCAAGCTCAACCTCCGCATCCAGCCCAAGAGACGGCCTCAGGGCGCCGCATGAAAGCACCCAAACGCCTGAATGTCAACAAGCTGGAGCTAGGTAACATCAAGCAGAGCTTTGCTGACACCCTGGAGGAGCGCCTTGAGTCCACTGTGCTGGACAACCACAATGTGGGGGCAGCATGGGGCGCACTGCATGAGACGGTGTACAACACTGCCATGGAGTGCCTGGGACCTTCTGCCAGGAAGCACAAAGACTGGTTTGATGAGAACTGCATTGAGATCAAGCAGCTGCTAGAAGAGAAACGCCAAGCCTACAGAGCCCACATTGAAGATCCCAAGTCACAGTCAAAGAAAGACATACTGAAGAGCACACGCAGCACCATCCAGCTGAAGCTGCGGCAGATGCAGGATTCCTGGTTGAGCAACAAAGCTGATGAGATCCAGGGCTTTGCAGACAGGAACGACATGAAGAACTTCTATAACGTCCTGAAAGAAGTCTACGGTCCCACCACCTCTGGATCTGCTCCACTCCTCAGTGCTGATGGTTCTACCCTGATCACTGACAAAGACGGGATCCTTGAGAGATGGGCTGAACACTTTGACAGCGTACTGAACCGCCCTTCCACCATCAATGATGAAGCCATCGACCGACTCCCCTAGGTACCAGTCAGTGAGTTGTTGGATGCCATTCCAACTTTGGAGGAGACCCAGAAAGCTATCCGTCTGCTATCCAATGGCAAAGCCCCTGGCTCAGAGTCCATTCCAGCTGAGGTCTACAAAGAAGGTGGTATGGCGCTGACTGAGAAGCTTCATCAGCTGTTCCAGCTCATCTGGCAGCATGAGGCAGTTCCACAGGACTTCAAAGACGCTTCCATCATACACCTGTACAAGTGCAAAGGAAATCGTCAGGCCTGTGACAACCATAGTGGAATATCCATGCTGTCCGTCGCAGGCAAGACTCTGGCCAGAGTGCTACTCAACCGTCTCATAGCGAGCAAGGTCTCCTACCAGAGAGCCAGTGTGGCTTCTGGAAAGAACGCGGGACTATCGACATGGTGTTTGCTGCCAGGCAGCTCCAGGAGAAGTGTCAGGAACAGAACGCCGACCTTTACTCCACCTATGTCGATCTGACCAAGGCATTCGATACTGTTAGCAGAGATGGCCTTTGGAGAATCATGGCGAAGTACGGATGTCCCAGAAAGTTCATCACCATCATACGGCAACTACACAATGGGATGCTGACCCGAGTCCAAGACAATGGAGAGACTTCAGAACCATTCCCTGTCTCCAACGGAGTCAAGCAAGGGTGTGTTCTTGCCCCCACCCTGTTCAGTCTCATGTTTTCAGCCATGCTGACAGATGCCTTCAGAGACGCTGACGTAGGCATTGGCATCAGGTACCACACAGATGGCTCACTCTTCAACCTCAAGAGGCTTCAAGCAAAAACCAAGGTGAGGACTGTCAACGACTTCCTGTTTGCTGATGACTGCACTCTCAACGCTGCCTCCGAAGCTGACATGCAACACAGTGTCAACAAGTTTTCTGCTGCCTGTGACAACTTTGGCCTCACAATCAGCACAAAGAAGACTGAGGTGATGCACCAGCCAGCTCCAGGAAAGCCTTACATTGAACCAAACATCTTCATCAACGGGCAACGTCTGAACGCGGTGGACAAGTTCACATACCTGGGCAGTACACTCTCTCGCACAGTTGTCATCGAGGACGAGGTGAATGCCAGACTCGCCAAAGCCAGCGCTGCCTTTGGCAGACTCCATAAGAACGTTTGGAACAGGAGAGGCATCACCCTGGAGACGAAGCTCAAAGTATACAAGGCCATAGTTCTCACCGCACTGCTCTATGGGTGTGAATCATGGACGGCCTACAAACGCCACGCCAAAAAGCTGAACCACTTCCACACCACCAGCCTCAGAAAACTTCTCGGCATAAAGTGGCAAGAGAAGATCCCTGACACAGAGGTGCTCACTCGTGCAAACTTGCCCAGCATCTACACCATCTTGATGCAGGCCCAGCTGCGCTGGGCAGGCCATGTAGTTCGCATGCCAGACCACCGGCTCCCCAAGAAACTGCTGTACGGCGAACTCCAACATGGCAAGCGCTCCCATGGAGGCCAAAAGAAGCGCTTCAAAGACACTCTGAAAGCTTCTCTGAAGGCCTTCAACATTAGCCACAACACATGGGAGCTGAATGCAATGGACAGACCAAAGTGGCGTTCAGCTGTCCACAAAGGCGGCAAATCCTGTGAGGCCAACAGAATTGCTGCAGCAGAGCAACGCAGACAGGCCAGGAAAAGCAGTGCCAGCAAGTCCCCAACAGCCGCCACCATCCCCTGTCCACACTGCGTCAGAACATTCCGGGCGCGGATTGGCCTGACCAGTCATCTGCGCACCCACAGAGCCCAACCCACCCGCCCCCAGGATGACTAGATGGTCCTCGTCGATCCCGATGGACGAACCACCTGTGTAACTGAATATCTTTGATTGTGCGTTTTTCGACCTTGTTCGTTAGAAAAAAAAACATTAGAGTAATTTGCCCTTGATTACGCCGGAAAGCGAATTCGTGGGGAGTCTCTAAAAGCGAAAGTTGCGAGTTCGTCCATTGTACTTGTGTAAATGCTTCACAACGGGTCTGGGGAAAACGGGAGGACAGAAGTACTGTGTGTGCTGTTCGAACTTCAAAGGAAAAAAGGTGACATCGCAACGAATACCAGCCACGAACCGATTGCAGAGAGCGTGGCGAGCTCAGAATCACTTCGTTAACTGAAAAGGACCGCACCCTCGTTGGCGATGATATTCCTTCACTTTTCACAAACAAGGTCTTCAAAACAAGCACGGTATGTGACATTTTGAATCGAATATTCATTTTTTATGTTTCAAAATATATTTGTTTCAATTCAACAGCCAAGCCTAATAATGTTTTGAGTCTGATTTCTCAAAGAGGGATAATTATACTGTCTTCATTTCTCACACACTTATCTGTCTAATGTTAGAATCCAAAAGAACAATTTAACGTTTAAAACGGAGAATTGAAATACACCAGCTGGCCGGTCTTTTTCAACTTCCAGTCACCAATGTTGTATCATTCAGCTGGATTTGTGTGTGTGTGTGTGTGTGTGTGTGTGTGTGTGTGTGTGTGTGTGTGTGTGTGTCTGTTTGTTTGTTTTTTGGTCACATTCTTAGCTGTGATATTTATTCAGCACAGATATATGCATCTCTGATACATAGTACAAAACTGACTAGTGTACCCCTGAAACAAACACTACAGAGAATTTCCACTATGCGTATGTGTTAGGGTAGCTGTTAGATACACATGTATGTTAAAATGTATGTATGCAGCGTGTGTGTGTGTGTGTGTGTGTGTGTGTAGTCACATTTTGGTGTGTGTATGTAACATAGATATGATGTTTTATGTTAACAAAAGCGTTTTTGTAAAGCACCTAGAGCAGATTTCTGGATAGTGTGCTATATAAGTATCCATTATTATTATTATACAACATTTGTCAGCACATACTTCTTTCAAGTGGAAATGCTTGCACATTTTCAGAAAGTGCTGTAACAATGATACTGAGACAGTGAGCTCCTTTCTACTTCCACAGGCAATGTGAATGTTTACACACACACACACACACACACACACACACACACACACACACACACACAGAGATAGATAGATAAAGCATAGTTATTGTTGCAAATTTAAACAACTCACTGGCTTGAGATTCTGCACATGCATGATGCAGTGAATAGATCTGACACATTTTTGGGGTTGTATGGAGTTTTGACTGAAAATGTGTAACTAAAACAAATGGCATAACATTCAAGCTGTAATTATATATTCTTTTCTTTTTTTTTTTTTTTTTTTTGTCACAGCTGTCATATGTGCAAGTCCAAGAAGACATAATGGATACTTCTGCAGAGTTTTGTTTTGTTCTTTCTGATCATGGAAAAAAATCAAAGCTTTATGAATGTAGACACTGCACTTCAGTACAGATGTATATCACACACACACACACACACACACACACACACACACACACACACACACACACACACACACATGCACAACATCCAAAACTAAATGGTGCTCACATCATAAATAGCTCAAATTGTTTAGACAATTGTTCATTGTTTAGCATTTAGGTATGAATGAATGATACAAAAAATAAAATAAAGTATCTAATCAAAGTGATTTTCTTCAAGTCTGTTTGTGTTTGACTCAGACCTGTTTTGCACGACGAACAAGTTCAACTTTCGCGCTACTTATCAGTTGTCCGTTCTTTTTTAAAATAATCTATCGGTTCTTAAACTTTCATGAATTCAAGCGCACTTTCAGTTTCAGCGGACAGAGTCGCCATGTTGCCTTATCCGGACGACCCAAGGTGAAGGGGCTGAACTTTTCACTGACTTCCGGTTTCCTAACGAACACGGTCCATAGGATGCTATGAGTCATCTCAGTCTCTCTCTCTCTGTGTCTGTCTCTCTATCTATCTGTGTGTGCACTGGGCATAAGTAGGGTTTGTATGTATGTGCATGTGGTGTTATGCGTTTGTGTGTGTGATCATGCCTCAAGAAGCTAGAAGCATGGGAGCACAGCTGGGACATGGCTTTCCATCCTGGAAAATGTACTACTCTCCCAGTCACAAAATCATCCTGCCCTGCAAAATCCAATTACACCCTCCACAACCATATCCTAGAAACTGTTTCTACCTCAAAATACCTAGGCGTTACCATCACAAGTGATCTCAGCTGGGACCTGCACATTAACACCATTTGTGCAAAAGCCAATAAGACCCTCGGCCTCCTCAGAAGAAACCTGAAGATCCCAGCAGTGCGCCTCAAAGAAACAGCGTATAAGACTTTCGTCAGACCAATCTTAGAGTACGCGTGCACCGTATGGGACCCGCATACCCAAGACAACATCAAGAAGATTGAAGCTGTCCAGAGACGAGCAGCACGGTTTGTGGTCAACCGGTACCACAACACATCTAGTGTCACCGCAATGATCGACAGACTGCAATGGCCGACTCTGCAGCACAGACGGAAGGTAGCTAGGCTTGCCATGCTACGGAAAATAATGGACGAAGAGGCGATCGTCGACAAAAGCTGCATCGTGCCAGCCCCACTCAGACAAAGAAGGAAACATTCTCGCCAGCTCAACCAGATCCGGTGTAAAACCCAATACAGACAATATTCCTTCTTCCCCAGAACGATACGTGACTGGAACAACCTGCCTGAAACAGCTATAGCAGCAGACACCTTGGACACCTTTAAGTCTAGGGTGCCCCCCAATCAGTAGTTAATTAGATAATAGGTCCCCTACCCCCCCCCCCTCTTCCCCACCCCCTCTCTTACCCTAATATTTTGGGGGTTTTTAATTTATTTTTGGGGCCCTGCTGTCTTAGATCAGCAAGGGACCGGCTAGCTCGGAAGGGCGAAAAGTGAAGTGATAGTAGCCTGCCGGAGAACCCACTTAGAGTAGGACTAAGTTTTCACCCTCACTAATAGGTCTGTCACTTTCTGTAGCTTGTTTTTCTTTCATCGCAACCCAACAACAATAACGGCGTAAAAATCAAATTGATGATTGTGGCCGTCAACGCAGTGAAAGTGAAAGAAAGTTGTGTGTGCGTGTGTGTGTATGTGTGTGTGAATGCGTGAGCATGTGTTTCCGTTCTGAGTGTATGTGTTCGTGTGAGTCTGTGTGTGCGTGTCAGTGCGAGCGCATGTGTGTCACTTCGTGTAATCAGTTGTTACGATATGTTTTCCTTTTCGATATTTTGTTACAAGCTTTGGAGGAATATACAGGTTTTTGTCTCTTTACAAAGTATGGGTCGTGCACGACCCACACAAGCTTTGGAGGAATGTACAGGTTTTTGTCTCTTTACAAAGTATGGGTCGTGCACGACCCACACAAGCTTTGGAGGAATGTACAGGTTTTTGTCTCTTTAAAGGTATGGGTCGTGGACGACCCACATGAGCTTCCGTGTGTAGTCAAAAGCGACAACCAGCGAAGGTTAAGATGGCGCCGACCAATGGCGACACGGCGGCCGGGGACAGCTGTCCCGTGTTTATCATTTGTGTTTGATTCTGTTTATTTGTGTTAGGCCGGGAAACAGCTGCGATCTTAATATGCAGCTTCTGTTCAAACGCGCGCGCGCGCGCGCGTGTGTGCAGTGCGTTAGTGCATGCGTGAGTATGCACAAGTTTTTTTTTAATATTAATATGCACTTGTATGTATCAGTTACTTCTACTGTATCTGTGTTTGTGTATGAAGTTTCGATTTATGTTCGTATCTTGTACTATCCCCCCCCCCCAATATTCCTTGTGACCCCGATACACTTGGTAATAAAGACATATTCTATTCTGTTCTTATAATTCAGTCGGCGGTTCCGTCTAAGATCAGTTCAAGTGGCCGAATGGTGGTTAAGACGCTTTTCTTCGTACAAATAAAATATTTGTCCATGAGGGACTTGGTTCGAACTTGAACTGAATCCCGGTCTCGTGCCCTTAGGCTCAGCTCAGTTGAAGTTCAGTTCAGTTACTCAGTCAGATAATAACTTACTGAGCTTCTGGTCATTCGGATGTGAGACCGTGAATAAGGTCCCGTGTGCAGCACATACTGACTTGACACAGAAAGTCGGCTGCTGGGAAAAAAGAAAAAAAGAAGAACAAGAAGAAAAAGACAATGAGTGTGTTGTCACGTCCTCTGAAAATAGTGTGTGGAAGATATCCACTCAGCTCTGAGTACAGACATACAGATCACACACACACGCACACACACACACACACACGCACACGCACACACACACACACACACATACCGCGCGGTTTGGCATCTACCGAGCGTATGTGGATTTGAAGAAATGAATTTGGACCTCGCTGAAGCAGACTGGGACGAACCTCTCTCCAACAAGTCAGTTGAAGAAACTTGGAAAACCATCAAGGATGAGATCCAGAATGCTGTAGATAAGCACATCCCCAACAGTGATGACATCAGGAAGAACTACCCAGAAATGGATGGACCCGAAAACACTGAACACTGTTCGAAACAAACACAGACTCTTCAGGAAATGGAAAAAATCACGAGACCCTCGAGACGAGCAGGAATACTGTCGCGCAAATAACCAAGCCAGAAGAGCGTGCCACAAAGCGAAGAGAGGTAGAGAGGAAAAGGTGGCAGCCAACGCAAATAAAAACAGCAAAGTCTTTTGGTCATACGTTAAATCGAAAACCAAATGCAGGTCAGGCATTGCAGACTTGAAAAAAGCTGACGGACTAAAAACGACAACAGACAAAGAAAAGGCATAAGTTCTAAACGAATTTTTTCAAAGCGTCTTCACCCAGGAAGAAAAGGAGAACCGACCACCACCTCCCGAGTACAGCATTCAGGAAGTACTGCAAGAGGTAAACATCACTGAAGCGGATGTGAAAAAGGCACTTCAAAATCTGAAAACAAACAAGGCACCTGGACCCGACGGAATCCACCCCATGGTGTTGGCGAAGGCAGCAGAGTCTCTAGCACGCCCAATAGCACATCTATTCTGGATCGTGGGGAAATTCCTAATGATTGGAAAGAAGCCACAGTCACTCCTATCTACAAGAGGAAAGGAAGCCGACAGCAGCCAGGAAACTACCGACCTGTCAGCCTGACCTGTATCCTGTGCAAGGTAATGGAAACGCTCCTGAGGGCACAAATAATGAATCACCTACAGCGCAATGAACTACTCTGTGAAGAGCAACATGGATTCGTTCAGGGGAAATCTTGCGTGACCAATCTAATGGAAGCTCTCGATGACTGGACCAGGCTGATAGACTCTGGCAGCAGCATTGGCGTCGCGTATATGGACTTCCAAAAAGCCTTTGACACTGTACCGCACCGTCGTCTGCTGAAGAAAGTTGAAGCCCACGGAGTAAAAGGCCCAATACTCAACTGGATATCAGCCTTCCTTGGTGAACGAAAGCAACGAGTCAGAATCAATGGAACTTTCTCAGATGAAGTAGCAGTCACAAGCGGTATCCCTCAAGGCAGTGTACTAGGACCAATCCTGTTTGTCATCTACATCAACGACCTACCGAAACATGTACAAAACACCGTCAAACTGTTTGCAGATGACACAAAAATCTATGCCGCTAGCGACAACCAGGAATCGACCGCATCTCTTCAACAGGACCTAGACAGCCTCCAGAAATGGTCAAACGATTGGCTTCTGAGATTCCACCCACAGAAATGCAAAGTGATGAAAATCGGCACACGGAAATCAAAAGCATCGTACCATATGAAGCATGCAGATACTGAAACCGGAACCATCAGAGAAATACCCTTGGCAGAAAGTGAGGTGGAAGCGGACCTCGGTGTTCAAGTTGACAATGACCTCAAATTTAAGCAACACGTGGACAGTGTCACAGCAAGAGCGAACAGTGTGATTGGCATCATCCGCAGAACCTTCGAGTTCTTAGACTGCAAGCTCTTCATCCAGCAATACAAAAACTAGCGAGGCCTATCCTCGAGTATGGACAAACTGTGTGGCAACCTAGACACAAGACATTATGCAAGCAGCTAGAGGACGTGCAGCGCCGAGCCACAAAGCTGATCTCCTCGATCAGTGAGCTACCTTACTCAGAAAGACTAGAGCAACACGGCCTGCCTAGCCTGGAACACAGACGACTCAGAGGGGATATGATAGACACCTTCAAGTGTGTCCACGGACTCTACAAGACTGAAAAACCAAAACTTGAAACTGCAGATGTATCAGGCACCAGACGAAACGCGAAGAAACTGTTCCCGCACCACACCCACTCTGACACCAGGAAACACTTCTTCAGTGAAAGGGTCACCAAGACGTGGAACAGTCTCCCAGACGAAGTGGTCCTGGCACCGTCGGTGAATGCCTTCAAGAGCAGACTGGATGTCTACTGGAAGAACAAACCAGACAAGTACAATCCGTCTTGCCAATAAGCCATGCACGCAAAGTTTAGTATGCACAACCGATGACCCACACCGGTCCTCAAGACCTAAAACATCGTACAGTTCAAGTTCAAGTTTGTCCGAACGCAGTGACGCCTCCTTGAGAAACTAAAACTGAAACTAATTACGACATGCGACCACCGCATCCGTCTCAGTTTCAGTTTCAGTAGCTCAAGGAGGCGTCACTGCGTTCGGACAAATCACGCTACACCACATCTGCCAAGCAGATGCCTGACCAGCGGCGTAGGCCAACGCGCTTAGTCAGGCCTTAATAATAAATAATAGATAAGCGTACATAAATAAGTAAATAAATGCATAAATAAATAAATAAATAAATAATAATTATAATATGAAAAAAGGTAGTGATGATAATAATAATAAATAAATAAACAAATAAATAAATAAGACAACAATGATGATAAATTAGCAAATAAATGTAAAACATGAAGACACACATTCACACATACACCCACACATGCATAACAGATACGCACCAAACATGCAGTTTCACAGATATGAAAGCACAGTCAAATACACATAAATGTACATGAGCCCCAACACACACAAACATTACCCTGCACCTCCTCTACCCCCCTCCTCCACACACTCATTTCTAGTCTACGTATCGCAGCTTCCACGACACACACACAGATGAACACTTACTTGTACAAGCACACACACATATGCTCACATCCCCCACCCCCAACCCTACACACACACACACACACACATATATATATATATACAAAGATATACACATACACACCCGCACGTTCCAATATCCCGTTGCTCCAATAGTGTAGGCATGCATACATTCACATACCTCATCCTCTACCCCCGGCACCCCCATCTCCCCCTCACACACACACACAAACATACGCACGTGCACAGAACTCTCCTGACACTTGTGTACACTTACACCCTTGCGCATGCACAAACGCACTCAAACACACACACCACACATACACACACGCACAGAGGCTGCCACTGATTGGCCGCAAGAGGGATGGGAAAAGATCTCTGATGCCAAGAATGTGGCGTCTAGTGTGTTGCTCAGTCTATTGTATTTGGAAAAACCCACAGAGACTCTGTTCCGTTTTGAAGAAATTTGCGCAATGTTGGTTTGGAAATGATGCCGATATTTGTTTGATTTGCAAAGCATCGTGCTCTACCTTTCATGTTAGACTTACGGCCGCTCCCTCTCTCTGCTTTTATTTCTTTGAGGCGATCGATGGTGTGATGGCCTTGTACCTGTTCTTTTTGATATTCTTTGACTTTTCTGAGGATTTCCTATTTTCCTAGATGTAGGCCGCTCGTTGGTGTTGCGTTACCAGCAAGTCTGTCAGCTCGCTCATTTCCCTTAACACCTGCATGTCCCGGGCAGTATGACCATGTGAGTTTTTTAATCTGAAAGTTGCGCATTGCCTTATGCCACTCTGGGCTTCCCATTCCGTTTTCAATTTTCTGTATGAGGTTCATTGAGTCGGTTAGAATCATGGCATGCTGGTTTCCGGGCGTATGGATGGACGATAGCCACTGGGGGGCATGTGTCACAGCTTCAACTTCCATCGTTAGGCTGGAGGTTGTGACTTTGTAGGTAGCATTCTCTTCCCTAATTGTTTTTTCCATTTTGTTTCGCAGTGAATCCCCAACCGGATTGGTCTTTGGTGACTGAGCCATCTGTGTATATGATGATGTCCTCTTCTTTACTGTTTTCTTCTATGAGTAGCTTCACTTCCGCATCAGTTTTGCCCTCTGGCCATTCCCGACAATGTCTTCCTAGAGTGGGTGAAATGGCTGTGTTGAATAGATGGCTGAGGTTTTCGGGTTTTTTCTCCCATTCTTGTGTTTCTTTCAGGTCTTGTAGTCGGCATACTAGCTGGATTGTGTCTTCTGCTTGCCCCATCCATGATCTTCCTCGTCCTAGACGGCTGCCTTTTGGTTCTTTGACTGCGTCATGCAGTGGGTTTTGAGGGTTTTCTAATGCTTTGAAGTAGGTCTTAACCTGTTCTAACCGTTGTTTCTGGCCTGCACTGAAGGAAGGTCAAGCAGGTATCACATGGTTTCTGTGGGCGTGTCTTTTGTTGTTCCAAGGATCAACCTCATAGCTTCATTTTGAACTCTTTCTAATTTTAGGAGGTTGCTTTGAGATGGTGTTGTTAGCCCTAAGCTTAAGACAAACGAAGAAAAATGATCCGCCCTGCTCACACGTTTCATACAACAGAGCGATCAAAAAAAAACTTAGATGAGAAAAAGAAATATGTTGAGGAGTTAAACCAAACCCTTATGCAGACTGGACCCGATGATGACTTGACAATAGATGATCTAAACGAAGCAATAGCTAAATGCAAGAAAGAATCGGCTCCTGGCCCAGACAAAGTTCACTACTCGGACATCAAGGAGCTATCGGAAGAAGACAGAAGCAAACTTTTCAATCTATATCAAAACAGTTTCCACAATGGACATGTGCCGGAGGACTGGACACACAGCTTCTTAAAACCCATACCAAAACCAGGAAAGGACCATCGTCAGGTAAGCGGCTACCGGATCCTAACCATGCAAAACATTGCTGGAAAGCTCATGGAACGCATCCGTCTACGAACACCAAAACCAGAACAACTAATACTGACTACCATGCTGGGTAGCACTGAAATACATTTTACTGATAATTATTATCATCCTTTTTTTCCGTTTTCTCAGGATTGTTTTTCGGTAATTTGTTTTTCTGTCTGTATCAGAAAGTAGAGCACAATCGCAGTTTTTTGACGATCAGTCAAAAAAATATTCCGGCAGTTTATGAACATGTGGACTGAGGCCAGAAAAAAAAAAAAAGATCAACCGAAAGCTAATTTGTTGTGGACTTGATCATAGAGGATGGGAATCCTATTTCAAACGTGAAAACAAGTTGTCATTACCGGGGGGGGGGGGGGGGGGGGGGGGGGGAGAACGAACAAATCCTCCTTCCAACCCAATAATATTTCACCTTCAAACCGCATGGCCGACTTTCGTAAACAGCATGGCTCAACTCATGAGGTCGAAACACCTCGCAGGGCTCTTTCATCATGCAGTAAGCCGGTCAGCATATTTTCCACATTCAGTGTGGACAATGAGGAAAATACGACCATGTTATAATTCTTGTCAGTGGCTCGGACTTAAATCGTCAGGTATTTACAGAACATTTTACTCATTGCGCTTCACCACTCGGCCATCAGCGACTGAATGCTTGTGATTGTGCCAGTGTGTTTCAGTACTTTAAATTAGCCAAATGAACTGTCTGTTAACCTTACTAAGTGAATATGTATAAGCACCGAGGTGTGTGTGTGTGTGTGTGTGTGTGTGTGTGTGTGTACTCTATGTACTTGTGTATGTGTGTGTGTTTGTTTCTTGTTCTCTTTTTTGCCTTTCTTGTTCCATCCTTTCTTTTGTGTAAGATTCAGCGTCTTTTCATGCATGAGTGAATGTTAGAAATCAGCAAAAATGATTTAAATACAAAAGTGCATTGAAATATTGCTGATGCATACAGAAATGAGAAAATGTAAGAATAAAATCTACCTCTTAATCTTAAATCGACAGACAAACCATGTGGGATAGCTGGCTGGTTAGATATGAGGGTGTTGGAACTTAGACTTTTTCAACAAGCATGGATTATTTTTTAGTGGTTTATTTTTAGTATAAGTTGCTTGTCATAGACTGAACATAGGTGCCCAGAAATGGAACATACAAAGTATATCTAATTCAATAATTTATGAATGGCAATAACATTGTTGTGTATTTCACAGGAAATATTCTCTTTGGTGTGTCTGGTCAACGCTGGACATCAGGAGTTGCCAAAATCAAGCCTGGCAGGCCACAGAAAATATCCAAAGGACACTGGAAGAAAAAGAAAAAGAAAAATTCAGATATCAGCCAGAAAATCCATACAGATCTTTTAAAAGGTGAGTTGGGTCTGGGGAGAATAACAGGGTTTCTTTGAAAACAAGAGGCAAAGTCTTCAAGATTCCAATATGATAAACTGACACTGATAACACTGACATATATTTGATCCTTTGCACACATATTTGTGGGGAGGTGGGGTGAGGATATAGTGGGAGTTGAATGCACATATGTACACACACACACACACACACACACACACACACACACACACACACACACATTCTCTCTCTCTCTCTCACACACATACAAACACACACACACACAAACACACATGCACATATATACATGTAGAGATGTACACAGACAAGACATACACACAGACACACACAAATGCACGCACACACACATACACACACACATGCACATGCACATAAACACACACACACACACACACACACACACACACACTCACACGCACACATTTATACATGTGTTGTACAGGTGATTTGGAGTGGTTCTGTGTGTAGATCTGATGTGTGTGGTCAATGAGCTAATGAGCTTTTAAAGCAATATATTACGTTTTAAAGCAGTATCAAACAAACAATAGTTTAAATCTCTTAACTTTCCTCTTTTCCTTTTTTCCAGTGTTAGACAAGAGAGCAGTTCAACTGGTGTTCAGCAAGGAAGCCAATCAGCTTCACAGGACTTTGGTGACAAATTTCAGCTTTATAGACTTTCCTTTACAAGGCTTGCCAGACACCCTTCCTGTGCAGGCTTTAGAAGATGCCCAGGTGGCCAGAAATCACATGAACAGTGTGCCAGTGTCTGAGGTGCATGTTGACAGTGTGTGTGAACCTGATACAGAGACATCAAGGACTTTAGAAAATGAGTGGCAAGAACAGTTTGTGAGTTTTGACCAGCAGCTGCAGAACGTCCACACGTCTGGGCAAGGATTCTCTGTGCAGGATTCTGGTTTAAATGTGTCTGGTGCTGCTGAGAGAAGAAAACCAGCACTAAGTGGTGAAAGTCTCTCCTCACAGCCTGTCAGTGATGGTTTACACGAAATGTCTTCCCATTCCTTTGAGAAGCTTGTTTCAAGCACGCTGAAATCCTTGTCAAGTTCTGCAAAAAGTGAACCTTTCCACAAACAGTTTGTCACACAACAGTCTTCCATAGAACCAAGGCATTCAGAACTGGAATCTCCCAGTGGACCAACAGCCGGTCAGCAATCTTCCTCAAAAGCAGCACAGTCAGGTGTGGCAAATAGTCCTGTTAAGAGTCAGCCAGGGAAGACCACCAAGCCTTCTTCAGTCAGTGTGAATGCAAACATTCTAAATACCAAGAAAAAGAAAACTCCCGCCCAGAAAAGACGAGCGGTGACTCCAGTGACTGCTGATGCTGACATGACGGTGCCGTTTGTTGATTCGTTGGAGGTGGAGGTGGAAGGAGAGAAGGAGGCTGTTGATGAGCTGGAGGACTTGCAGTTACAGAAGTCCATGTCCAAGGTATTGTTGTATTTCATTTTTGCGTTTTATTGTGTAGTGTGTTCATTCCCCTTTATTTTCTGTTTTATGAAGTCTAGAGCACTGTGCATAGTCAGATAGTGTAACATGGGTTATATGACCACACAAACACCCCCATCCCACACCCACCCACACACACATTACACCCCCCCCCCCCCACACACACACACCCATACCCCCCCCCCCCCACCACATGCACTTGCACACGCATGGATACTTGCATTCACACTCAACCACTGGCTCAGTCAGTGAACTGCTGGATTGCTGTTACATAGTTTGATTGCACTGCAGTGTTCTGAGTAGAGTGGCCCAGGCAAAAAATATTGTTGTATTGATTTTCTTTTAAATTTTCCAGTTGATCTTATACTTTGGTACAAGATGTTGATTGCACTGTTCTGATTAATATGTTACTTTTTTTTGTCAGCAAACATGTCAACAATTTCTCTTTTAAAGACAATATATGTATTCTTATATCTCGTAAGGTGGAGCTGCAGCGACTGAGAAAAGCCAGGTCAGAGAGGGATAAGTTCCAGTCCAACCCTGCCAAGTTCAATCACATCTTCAACCAAGAACTGCTGGCTTACGTGGACGCATGCTGTTTTGCTGGACTGGTATGCGTGGTTCCATTGCTAGCAATAATACTACTAGTTGTTGCCATTGTTTTTTCTCTTGTTACTATTGAAAAGCTTTACAAACTACCATGCCTGTTATTATGGCAGAGTTATGAATGTTTTTCTGTATGATTTTGTATGGAAAGTGTATCAAATAGTAGGTTTTCTGATTTGCGTTTGAAACATGTATTATAATTTATATAAAATATGCACACGTACACACACACACACACACACACACACACACACAATTATTTTAAACATTTTCAAATTGTATAATTTGCAATTATATTATATACCAGTAGATATTTAGAGAACCAGAGATATTTTTGAAAACTGTGTGAGGCAAGAATCAAATACAATGATGGGTGCCTTTCTGTTTTCCACTCCTCTGCACCTACCTGTCTTTCTGACCTTATCAGTGCTTACATTTCCTCAAAAACTCTTCGCTCTTTCTCTGACTGTTACCTTCTGAAAATTCCTTATGTCATACAATAACCTCTGGTGAATGCTCTTTCCTCTTTGTTGCTCCTCAGACTCTGAAACAATCTTCTACATCATATCCGTTCATCTTACTCATCTCTGCCTTTTGCTCTAAAATCTCATATTTTGAGACCTATCTGCAAGCACTCTCTGTTGCCTACTTCTCCAAAACTGCTCCATGCCTGCCAACTCACTTTGCATATGTATGAGGAATAAAAGTGAGTGTGGGAGATGGAATGGGTGGAGAGAGAAAGACTGGTCATGTGAGGCTCATGTAATTTATAACTTTTTTTTTTCATGTAAAGCATCCTGAACCCTTCGACTTAAAGACAAAGGGTGCTACACAAAAAATGCATATTATTGTTATTATTACTGGGAATTATTATAATTGATATTTGCAACACTGGTTTTGCAGGAGTCCATAGCACACAACATGGTGAAAATGAATCATCACAGCAGGTTGTCGGATAACAAAATGTTCCCTGGAATGCGCAGAATAGAGGACATCAACATCTACAACAAGATCATTCATGCCTGGGCCAAAAAGGTAGGTGTTTCGGAAAGTTTAGAAATGAAGGATTTGGTTGTTTTTCTCTGACAGGTGAAGTGGGTTGAATGGTTAGAATGCTGGATTGTTACCCAAGTTTCCTTAATTCAATCCTTGTTTGTTTTTTGTAGTTTTTTGTTTGTTTGTTTTTTGTAGTTTTTTGTTTGTTTGTTCTTTTTTGTTTTGTTTTGCTTTTTTTTTTTTTTGGGGTTTTTTTTTTTTTCAACCTTTGGTAAGAAATGAAAAGTGTTGTGTTAAATATTGTAATAATATTTTATGAAATTGCAAATTTTAGGTTTTATAATTTTTAAAATCTTTTTAAAGGAAAACCTTCGTTTTCAACTCTTTAATTTTTTAGGTTTTTTTAAAATCAAAAATTTAACAAGCTTAAACAAACTTTTTCTTTGAAAGGGGTTTACTTTAAAAAAACAAAAAAATTTTTCCAAAAATTTACCTTTTTGGAATTTTTTTACTCCCCCAATATTGGCCCTGCTATGCCTTCTTGGGGTAAAAAAACTATCTCACCAGAAGATCAGTTGTGTGTTAAAGATCATTATCCATGTCACTTGTCAGTTGGTCGTTTTTGGAAAAAAAAATTTAAACCACATGCAAACTAAAATGAAAAATTTTTAGGCAGCCTAAAAAACTTCATATAATTACATAAAAGCCCACTTGTACATATATAACGAGTGAACAAGGGAGTAGCAGTCTACAAAGAAAGTATGATAATAAGAAGACGACAACCACTGGGGTGAACTGGGCTGTTATTGCTGGGCAGTGTCAGATGGCGCAGATCAAGGACCTGATGAGGCTGATGAAGGAGGATGACCTGAGGCCCAACCTGCAGACCTTCGCTGCCGTGTGGGAGAGTCTGGGAAGACAGCACAACATGGACCTGGATGTGGGGAACAGTGTTCTGCAAGAGATGGACAAGGAGGTATTGGAAGCTTTTACTGCTTCCGTGAGTTGAGAGGGGAGGGGGTGTGGCAGGGTGAGGAGGGGCAACATCACCATTTGGTGAACTGTGTTTTTGTGACAACGGATTACTGGGATGCATTGTGTTTTGTATTGTATTGCATTGTATTGCATTGTACTATACTGTATTTTATTGTATTTATTGATTTTTTTGTCACAACAGATTTATCTGTGAAATTCAGGCTGTTCTCTGTCACTACAGCACAACACCGTCCCCATCCCCTTTTTCTCTGCCTGCAAGTGTATTTGTTTTTCTATCAAAGTTGATATTTCTACATAATTTTTTCTTTTTAGCTACCATGGATTCCTTTATGTGCTTTGATAGCATGACACATTGGACATAGTTTATTGTCTGATTTCAATGGTTAGCATCCACACCACCACTCAAGGTCAAGTCAGTGAGTGGGAGAAAATACTGTCGAGTGTGGGGTTCGATCCTGTGCTCTCAGTTTCACTTGCTTTTCCAGGCAGACACATTGCCACCAGGCCACCACTCTACATTTTTATTGACACTGTAGATGATTGCTCAGTGCTTTAGTGCCAGTGGGTTTCTCATCCATGCAGTTATTTTGTGATGATAGACTTTCCCCAAGGCAGAAGTTGCAGCCCTGAACACAATCGTAAAAACTGCCACCAACATTACCGGGGCTGATCTACCTTCTCTAGAAGACATATATTATAAGCGGCTACTCAAAAAAGCAAAATCAATCAGCCAGGACAAATCACATCCAGCTTTTGGGATTTTCGAGATGCTCCCCTCTTGTCGACGGTACAGAAGTATAAGGACGAATACCAATCGCTTCACCAATAGCTTTTTCCCAAAAGCAGTCAATGCCCTGTCTCTCGAACAAATCCAGTATGATAACTAGAATTGTGCAATCAACAACCATCTACCTGAAGATCTAGTCATCAGCCCCATCCACATGTAATATGCGGCTTCTGTTCAAATGTGTGTGTGTGTGTGTGTGTGTGTGAGAGAGAGAGAGTATTTGTGTGTGTGTGTGTGTGTGTGTGTGTGTGTGTGTGTGTGTGCATTGTGGTGTGTGTGTGTGTGTGTGTGCAGTGCATGCATGTGTGAGTATGCACAAGTTTTTATATTGATATGCACTTGTATGTATCCTAATTTCTACTGTATCTGTGTTTGTGTATGATTTTCGATTTATGTTCGTGCCTTGTTATGTACTATCCCCCCCCAATATTCCTTGTGACCCCGGTACACTTGGTAATAAAGACATATTCTATTCTTTTCTAAATTGTTATTTATAAGTTGATGCTTCACTTGATGTGGATTTGATAGATACAGGAAGGGTCCTTGTCAGACTGACTGAGGCCCACAGAATGAAGAGTGGTCAGAGGAGGTGGGGGTTGACTGGGAGATGGGAGGAAGGAGGAGAGGGAAGACAGATAAGTGTGAGGCTGATTGAACTGGGTAATTTGTTTGAAAAAACAACAACACACAATGAAAAAAAACAACAACAAAAAATAAACCGTTGATGTATTGTTTGTTGTGATATTCTGCTGTTTCTGCTGTCGGTGCAGAGAACCTCACAATCCTACAGGTCTTGATGAATCTTTAGGAAAAAAAGAAAAAAAAGAAAGAAAAAGAAAAGATGAATAGCATTATATTAGAATAAGCCTTTTATTCAGCCTTACATACTGTTCCTCTGGCTTTGAAACAGAGCCTCCATTTCTTTTCTTTTTCTTTCTTTCTTTAGAAAATTACAACATCAAAAAATTAATCCTGCCAGGGTTTTGGTATCACAGTACAAAAAAAAAAGAAAAAGCCTTAAGAAAGGAAAATTTATATTTTGCATTCTGTTTCAGGGTCTGGACATCAAAGACATATTCAACATGTCAGTGTTTTGTCAGGACCAGCAGCAAGTTGTTTTTGAATGTAAGAAATGCTTTTTTCTCTGATTTTGCTTTGGTCTTGTTGAGAAAATCTACATTAAAACAGAGGAAAAGAAACACACACACACACACACACACACACACACACACACACACACACATGCACACACACAACGCACACACCAAACTGTACAGATGCACCTGTGTACCCCACGTCCATCCATCCATCCATCCATTCATCCATCCATCCGTTCACATAATCAAGAAATGCATAAAGACAGTTGTATTGTATGGTGGGAGAGGTGCATGGGTTGTGATTATGTTACATTGTTTTGTTTGAAATAGTATTTATTAGCGACTTTATATAGATCTTGACTTTTTATAATATCATATATATTCCTGTACCATAGTCATACCACATGTATTGTTAAATGCATTTTCGAACTGCAGAGTAAGCACTATATAACTGCACATTATTATTGTTATTATTATTATTGTTGTTGTTGTTGTTATTGTTGTTGTTATTATCATTCTTATCATCATCATTATTATCATTATTATTATTTGGGACCCCCCCCCCCTCCCGTCGGGATGCCGGGGTCCTTTCAGTATAATAGCATCCCCCGCCTTCTGGAAATTCTGCGCAAGAAATTTCCTCTTTTCTGTCACTCTCTTTGTTTCTGCCTTTTTTCTTTTTTTTTTTTTTTTAATCTTCACTGTTGTCTCCTTTTTCTGCCTTCCCAGTCCATTTTCCCTTTCTTTTTTTAAGCAAGCCTTGACACTTTTTTCTCTTTTCCACAGACTATGATGTACTATCTGTGCTGTTTTGCTCTGGCGATAAGAAAATAAGATGTAAACACTGGGTGGGCACTAGCTGCCCATGTCTGCAGCGTTATTTGCCTATATGGGCCATTTTTATGTATTTTTTGTTTGGCTTTGAAGTATTGTTTTTTTTTTCCTTTTTTATGATTTTTTGTAATCTGGGATGATAAATTAAGCGGAATGGCTGGTGTCCTCAGCATGGCCTTGCCTTATTTGCCATAAGGAGCTAAATGGTTGGGATACTGTTGTCATGAACTGTGTTTTGTGGGTTTGTCTTAGTGTTTTTTGGTAGATGTGACAGTTTTGTGTTGACGCGGTTGAACATTTGTGTGGTTTGACAGTCCTGATATGGCCCAGTGCAGTTGGCTGGACTGTAAGCAACAAGAATAGATAAAAGAATAAATAAATTTGGGAGGCACCATGGCAGCATTGGTTAGGCGTTGACTTCTGATCCACTGTTCACCAGTGATCTGTGTTCGAGGCCCTGGTTTGGTATGGTGTTGTGTCCTTGGGGAAAGGCACTTCACTCTTGATTTTCCTCACAGCACCCTGTTGTGAATGGGTACCTGACTTCAGTCGGGGAAGGTTAAAATGAAGGAAGGAGAGGAGGTTTTTGGGCCCCGCCTTCCTGTGCCAAGCCCTAGACACAGTGGATGTGCTCGTATGAATTCACTGCCCTTGTCGTATAAAAGGTTATGGGGATATGTAACTTTAAACCTTTAAACCTTTATCATTCTTCGTAGTAGTAGTAGTAGTAGTAGTATTGTTATGAATATTATTAGTATTAGTATTTTTAGTATTATTATTTCTTAGTAGTAGTAGTAGTACTAGTAGTAGTAGTGGTAGTAGTATTTGTTATTATCATCATTATTATCATTCTTATTCTTCTTGGTAGTGGTGGTAGTAGTAGTAGTAGTATCATTATTATTATCATTATTATTATGTGGTTAAACATTTGCCTTTCTGTCTGTCCTGTCACCAGGCCATCAGAGCAGTGGACCCGACCTACACCCCCAGCGCGCCCCCACAGCCTGCGCCCCCCTCAGGACCTCTGGTGGACTCTCTCACATCTGTCCCTGATCATCAGGTGAGTCAGCCAGTCAGTCAGTCAATCAGCCAGCCAGTCAGCCAGTCAGTCAAATCAATCAACCTGCCAGCCAGTCAACAGACCAGTCAGTCCGCCAGTGAGTCAGTCCACTGGTCAGTCAGTGAATCAGCCTGTCAGTCTGCCAGTCAGTCAGCAGATAAGGCCTGTCTTCATGGTACCTGCCTGGAGGTCTCATTGCCAGGTGTTTCTTGGTCAGCTTCTCTTCTTTCTCTTCCCCCCTTGGGGGTTCCATGGTTCTATGTCAGACGACTGTATGTGGATCTAGTAAAAAAAACAACAACAAAAAAACAGCCCCAAAAAACAAGCACCCAGAGACATCAAACTGTTGCACTGGGCTGGTTGTCTGTTGTGTGTTTTGCAGGGTTAAAAAAAAAAAATATATTGTTAGCATTCTTTAATCTGTTTACTTTTTCATTTATTTATTTATTATTATTATTGATTAATTTTTTCCCCATTCATTTGTTTACTTATTAATTTAATGATATATCCATTTATTTCTGTATGGGCCTTTTTTTTCTTTCTTTTTTTATCATGAGGCCTGACTAAGTGCGTTGGGTTACGCTGCTGGTCTGGCATCTGCTTAGCAGATGCGGTGTAGCGTATAATAATGGGTTTGTCCGAACGCAGTGATGCCTCCTTCGGTAACTGAACTGAATTGAACTGCAGGTGGAGAAGAACCCTTACGCCGACATCCTGCCGGTGGACGACACGCACAGGCTGCTGGAGACCCAGATGCAGAGAGAGCTGCGCACCACCGTCTCTGTCAAGTCCATCATCCGCCAGACCCCGCCCAGCCGAAGGGTCTTGGAATACGTGAGTCCAGCAGTTGGGGAAACTCGTTCTCTGTTTTTTTTGAACAGATTGTATTGTATTATATTGCATTGTATTGCATTGTATTGTATTGTATGGTGTTATAATGTATTGTATTGTACTGCATTGTATTGTATTACTTTTTTGACATAAGGTTATCCAACAGCAAAGTGAGAGCTGTCTGATCAGTGGTTTCTCCACTGCAATGGGAAGTCATTTACAGCTTAGTCTGTTGTGGAGGACTAAACTGTGACTCTCAGATTAGGAGGCAAGATTGCACTGGCTCTTTGTGCTGCAGCCTTGGGGGATAGCTGGCCTTTTGGGAATCATCCCAGCGCCCACTGTCCAAAAACCCTCATGCCCGAGAGAGTGGGAATGTAACTTGGGCAAGACACTCTCAACTATAATCAAATTGCATTGCATTGTATTGTGTTACTTTTTTGTCACAATAGATTTCTCTTTGTGAAATTTGGGCTGCTCTCCTTGTATTCAGGGATTCATTCACTATTTGGCATACATATGGCTGAAATGTATACCTCATTGTCTTCATAGTCTTTCAGGTGAGACGATAAACCGAGGTCCCATGTGCACCTTGCACATAATGCAGGCAAAATAACTCACAGCAAAGAAGTGTTGTCCTTGGCGAAATTCTGTAGAAAAATCCAGCATGATAGTAAACAACAAGCCCAAAACAAACATTTGCAGAGTGAAAAAAAAGAAAAGAAAAAGGGTGGTCCTTTGCTGAGATGAAGCGGTCTCCCCTGGGGAGGGCTGCCCGGTTTTCACACAGAGAAATCTGTTGTGACAAGGCAGCACAACATAACACAACAGCACTGCACAGCACAGCACAGAACAGTGCAGTACAGCACAGCACAGCACAGCACAGCACAGCACAGCACAGCACAGCACAACACAGCAGAACATAATACAGTTTGATACAATAAGTAATTGCATGTGAACTAAGTCTTGATCTACCCTGTATTGTTAAAATTTGATAGGTTTGTGTGTAAAAACATGACTTCATTTTTCTTTTCCTGTTTTGCTTTTGTTTTGTTTTTTCTCTCTTCTCATCTACTGTGATGGTGATTTTCAAATGCCTGAAGTGAAGATCTACAGAATACAAAATACTTAGGGGATGCTTACTCCGTCTGGCTCCACCACTAAGCGCTGATTGTTGTCAATAGGGGGCTTAGTATGCAGTGTTTGAAATATGTTGAATCACAACAGGTACTACCGAACACCACCGAAGGGACTATACAGCAGCAGTGCAGGGTTTCCTCTGGTGTGTGGCCTCCTGGCGACCTGACATCCATAGTTCCCTGTGGACTGCCAATGCTTGGACTGTGACAGACTAACCATGGTGTGGCTGTGTATGTGGGACTTGGGAATGAATGGCGTGGGAATAATGCCACTGAAAAGGTGTAGATGATGGGGGAAAAAAACAACAAACCACAAAAAACAAAAAAAACAACCCCAGAATACTTAATAAGTCTCCCATAAGAGAAATTCCTTTCTGTCTGCAGAGAAAGAACCTGACCAACCTGAAGGAAGAGTGGAGAGGACAGCTCACAAAAGCCTTTGAAAGGAAACTGCGATACATGGCTCGCAAAGCTAAAAGTAAAATTGAATGTTGTTTGTCTCATAAAGACTGCTTTTGTCTTCTCCTCCTTTTTTTTTTTTTTTTTTTTTTTTTGATTATCTCTTTTGTTCAGTATTTCTCCGTATCATAAGCGATTTGAATGTTAATATATAAATTTTTGGTGAGAATCAAGAAAAAGAAAGAAAAAAAAAGACTGCATGGAAGCAGTGGTGAAGAGGGAAGTGTTCAATGTGGAACTTCCATTCTGAAACCAGACATTCAGGGCTCTTGCAAAGTCAGAAAAATCTGGGGAAGAAAACATTTCTGGGACTAGAAAAGTTGTGGAATTTTAATGAATCCCATGATCAGTACCATTCATCAAAGAGATTCATTAATGCATGCAAAAACCCAAACAAGCAAACAATAACTAGTGAAAATTGAACATTGGTACCAGCATATCCACCAGTCTTTCCGTCAGTGGTGTAGCCAACAGTTTGCTTGTTCTGTTTGAGTTGTTCCTTTTGAAACAAATTCAGTCTGGTCCAAAGCAAGTAATAGTATAGAATTTTGTTAAATCACATATGTGTGAACCTTGGTTACTACTGTTTGCAAAACTTAGATTCAGAACGATTCCAGTTCTGACAAAGAATTTGTTTGCATGCTGGCAAGAGTATGAATATTTCACCATATCATGCATTTTTGTGTGTGTTTGTACAGAGTGGATCATTGATACAGGATGTCACAGCTTTGAAAAAGAAGGTTGTTGGTGTAGTTTATGAAGAAGACTTAGATGACAAATTTTTGCTATTTATCAGGTGTGACCCTTCATAGATACGCATTCAGATGAAAATAAAATATATGATGTAAGCATATTTTTTTTAGAGGAGATGTGTTGGAGAAATGAGTCTTATATGCAGTGTATGTTTTCAGTGGAATACGGAATGACACTATACCCCTATCTGAAGGTTCTACAACCTCAGGATTATGTGCAGTGCATGATGCAGGTAAGATCATACACACACACACACACACACTCACACACTCATACATACACACACACACACAGGCACAAGACACAGACACAGACATGCACACACACACACACATACACACACACACACACATACACACGCGCACACACACACACACACACCACACACACACACACACACACACATCTTACTCATTACAAAGAAGCACATGCAAATTTTCAAGATCAGAAATATATAAGTAGATAAGTGATTTGATTGGATTTTCCTCTGGAAACATTCTGTACAAGAAATCCACTCTGATAGGTACACTAATACATTTGTATACACTCAATGTCTGAATGAGCACATAGGGTTACGCAGCTGGTCAGGTAGTTGCTTAGCACATGTGTTGTAATGTATATAGATTTGTCCGAACACAGTGACACCTCCTTGAGAAACTGAAACGGAAACTGCGCTCCAGTGACTCTTCACAGAGTTGAGGGAGAAGCAGAAAATGGTCCAGGTGTGAATGGGTACCTGACTTAAGTTGTGGAAGGTCAAAATGTACAGAGTCCTAGACACAGTTGATACATATTCACTGCCCCAGTATGATATTATATGGTCACGGCGGCACAAGGCAGCCCTTTTAGTTTTGGCGCGAAGCGGAGGGGAGAGGGATGAACAGCGAGCGAGCGCGAAACGTTGGAAAGGTGATAGCCTGGACAGACAGGCAGGCAGTATATGGGGCAGCGCTCTGGCGCACCACTAACTTCGCGCTATTCTCAGCGGAGCGCATGTTACACGGGCAGTGTGTACAGCTGTGAACAGCTTCGCTGCTGCTGATAAACTGTCAGAAACAGGGTTATATGCTTTAAAAAAATAATACTCTATGTCAGAATGCAACAAGAAGGGCGCTATGGGTGTGAATGGATGTGTGATTTTCTGACAAATTTAACGATACCAAACATGAGTAGGTTTAATTTCCTACAGGCAGTGTACAAGCGGTCCAAAACTTAGCGAGCACACGAACATTCTGTTCGAACTGAGGAACACACACGAAACGTAGTTCAATTTCAACTCCGTGTTGTGTGTGTACATCGTTTTACTTGGAGATAAAACTTATATCATGATATACATGCATGTCTCCACGATACAACTGGAAGGAAAATATAGCCGATACATTACCTAGAGGTGGCAGACCGCCCCGGAATTAGTGTCAGTATTTAACGATCAGCTCCACTGAGAACTGCTGCCAGCCACTTAAGTTTCACACTTCTCTCAACATCACGGGAAGAGAGACGGACAGACAGACATATATGCAGGGACAGACATACTGAGAAACAGAGGAACGTGTACGGAGAGAGAAAGGGGAGAGGCACAGAGAGAGAGGGAGAGAGACAGACGCACAGAGAGAGAGAGAGAGAGAGAGAGAGACGCACACAGAGAGGGGGAGAGAGATTTTCGCCGACTAGATGTTTTGCGTGTCAGTATGTGTGCCTTTGCTTGCGACATGCATTTGGTCAGTCTAAAAGATACACATTGACGATACCATGCTTTTAGTAAACGATCACAATGTAACGTACTGACATGCATTTGTAAGTTCTAAATAATAAAATCCATTCCTACCTGAACTTATAAATCCGTATGAACTCCTTGTTTGTAGTTGGTAATCCACTCAGTTGAAGTGTGACACTGACTAAACTCAAACATTTTTTTTTCTTGAACATCAATTATGCACATCAGTCGTGTGCATAATTTTTCTTCTTCTTCAGTAAGAGATTTATTGAGATCTTCATCCTCTGAGTCAACATACACCGTCTTACGTTTCAATTGTGCGATGGGTGATATAGCTGCGTCAGTGACAGGTGTTTTGGGTGTTATTGGAGATGTGTTTGTGCACAGCGTTCTTGTTTTTTTGACTGGTGTTGATGTGGACTGACAAAATGACGTTGACACACTGTCGTCGGTATCTAAGCAGAGGTCAGACGGATCAAAACTGTCATCCGTGCATTTTTTTACGGGTGCTGATCGTCTTTTTTTCGGACGACCACGCTGACTTTTTGAGTGATGAAAAGAGCATGTTTTGCACTGATCCAAAGATAGATCTGGATCGAAAGTTGTCCAGATTTCTGACATTCTGTCAATGTCAAGTGCAACATTTTCATTTGCAGTTTTGAACTGAGAATTTCCATGAGTATGTTTCATTTTTATCATTTTTTTGTAGCACTTGATACAAATGCATGTGGGATGTTTGCCCTCTTCATCATTCGAAACATCTAGACCGAAAAAACGAAACAGTTCAGAAGAATACTTGACACAAAGTCTTGCATTCAACCCCTTGTCTTTATCTCTTCTGAGAACCCGCTCACCACACACACGACACATATTATCCAAACATCTCAAGTGTTCACTGAAGGTGTGTTGCCCAGTCAGCAATGCTGCCACTACCGCACCAGATTCCATTTTTGTCGGCACTCACACACACACACTTAGGTCAAATAACTGGATGTAACACAAACACTCGGACAGTGTCTGGTAAATCACACAACACACTTAAAGTTCACATTCACTGGAATCATGTACACAAAAATGACAGCAAACAAAAGTGACTGTGCACGAATATGATTAAATGAAAATCACTTAAACAATACACCTTTCTCTGCTGGAAACATAGGCACAAAGAGCGCGGCGCGCGCTCCCCTTCCCCCCCCCCCCCCCATCCCAGTGGAATCTAGGTCAGCAGCCGTGCTCCTGACCGCTCACTGAACTCGGAAACTAAATAGCTCTGCTGGAAGTTAAGCGGCACAGCTGTGTGGTATGATATGATATGGTATGATATGATATGGATACTAATATAGTGCCTATCCTCAGTCAGAGACCAAACTCTGAGCACTTTACAAACACGGGGTCATATGCACAACAGGCTGCCTACCTGGGTAGAGCCAACTGATAGCTGCCATTTGGCGCTTATCATTCATTTCCTGCGTTATTCAATCAGATTCCAGGCACGCACACATATACACTCAGACAGACTTACAACATTTTACCTGTATGGCTATAAAAGGCTATGGGACTTCTACTTCTTTGTTGATGGGCTGCAACTCCCATGTTCACTCATATGTACTTGAGTGGGCTTTTATGTGTATGACCGTTTTTACCTCGCCATGTAGGCAGCCATACTCCATTTTCAGGGGGGTGCGTGCAGAGTGTGTTCTTGTTTCCGTAACCCACCAAACGCTGACACGGATTACAGGATCTTTAACGTGCGTATTTGATTTTCTGCTAGCATATACACACGAATGGGGTTCAGGCACGAGCAGGTCTGCACATATATTGACCTGAGAGATCGGAAATATCTCCACCCTTTACCCACCAGGCACCTGTTACAGAGTTTCGAACCCGGGACCCTAAGATTGAAAGCCCACCGCTTTAACCACTCAGCTATTGCGCCCGTGGGACTTTTTGTTTAACTTAAACCTAACCTGTCATGCAGGAAGTGGAGGAACTGGCAACAACGTCTGAATCCTTCAGCCCCAACAAATCGTATCTGTGGCGGCGGCTGAGCGGACGTGTCTACAACAAGTTTGTCATGACGGAGAAGGTCAGGAACAAGGTGCCTAAGAAGGTGAGTGTCGCAGAGCGCAGAACTCGCACTTGGTAATCCTGCAGACTGATGCTTAAAAAAACTCATCTGTTCTTTGAGGCTCTTTTGTGGGGTTTTTTTGTTTTTGTTTTGTTTTTTTTGTCCCCCTCCACTATTAATTTGAGCTGTTTTTCTTCTGTTCATGGGTGCATGTGTGCATGGTTTTAATGTGGTTAGTCATTTTCAGGTGTGGTTACGTGTGAATAGGTGACTGTCAGTGCATTCAGTCTGAATGAAAGGCACTGTGCAGATGCTATTCATTCATTCATTCATTCATTCATTCTTGTTCTTTTTCTTTTGTTTCTTCTTCTATTCATTCGTTCTTCTTCTTCTTCCTTCTTCTTCTGTATATCTCTAAATCATAACTATTATTATTATTATCATTAAGAAAGGAAGTGTTGTGTTAACCCCCAGGTGTGCATGTATTGTCTATGTCAGTGGAATGTGAAGGGAAATGTTGTGTTAACTCCAGGTGTGCATGTGTCGTCTGTATAAGTGGAATATGGAGGGAGGTGTTGTGTTATCACCAGATGTGCATGTGTTGTCTGTATAAGTGGAATATGGAGGGAGGTGTTGTGTTAACTCCAGGTGTGCATGTGTCGTCTGTACAAGTGGAATATGAAGGGAGGTGTTGTGTTAATACCAGGTGTGCATGTGTTGTCTGTGTCAGTGGAATATGAAGGGAGGTGTTGTGTTAACACCAGATGTGCATGTGTTGTCTGTGTCAGTGGAATATGAAGTAGAGGTGTTGTGTTAACACCAGATGTGCATGTGTTGTCTGTGTCAGTGGAATATGAAGTAGAGGTGTGTATGTTAACACCAGGTGTGCATGTATTGTCTTTGTCAGTGGAATATGAAGGGAGGTGTTGTGTTAACACCAGATGTGCATGTATTGTCTTTGTCAGTGGAATATGAAGGGAGGTGTTGTGTTAACACCAGATGTGCATGTGTTGTCTTTGTCAGTGGAATATGAAGGGAGGTGTTGTGTTAACACCAGATGTGCATGTGTTGTCTTTGTCAGTGGAATATGAAGGGAGGTGTTGTGTTAACACCAGATGTGCATGTGTTGTCTGTGTCAGTGGAATATGAAGGGAGGTGTTGTGTTAATACCAGGTGTGCATGTGTTGTCTTTGTCAGTGGAATATGAAGGGAGGTGTTGTGTTAACACCAGATGTGCATGTGTTGTCTGTGTCAGTGGAATATGAAGGGAGGTGTTGTGTTAATACCAGGTGTGCATGTGCTGTCTATGTCAGTGGAATATGAAGGGAGGTGTTGTGTTAACACCAGATGTGCATGTGTTGTCTGTGTCAGTGGAATATGAAGGGAGGTGTTGTGTTAATACCAGGTGTGCATGTGCTGTCTATGTCAGTGGAATATGAAGTAGAGGTGTTGTGTTAATACCAGGTGTGCATGTGTTGTCTATGTCAGTGGAATATGAAGGGAGGTGGTGTGTTAATGTCAGGTGTGCATGTGTTATCTGTGTCAGTAGAATATGAAGGGAGGTGTTGTGTTAACGTCAGGTGTGTATGTGTTATCTGTGTCGGTGGAATATGAAGGGAGGTGGTGTGTTAATGTCAGGTGTGCATGTGTTGTCTATGTCAGTGGAATATGAAGGGAGGTGGTGTGTTAATGTCAGGTGTGCATGTGTTATCTGTGTCAGTAGAATATGAAGGGAGGTGTTGTGTTAACGTCAGGTGTGTATGTGTTATCTGTGTCGGTGGAATATGAAGGGAGGTGGTGTGTTAATGTCAGGTGTGCATGTGTTATCTATGTCAGTAGAATATGAAGGGAGGTGTTGTGTTAACGTCAGGTGTGTATGTGTTATCTATGTCGGTGGAATATGAAGGGAGGTGGTGTGTTAACGTCAGGTGTGCATGTGTTATCTATGTCATTAGAATATGAAGGGACGTGTTGTGTTAACCTCCCAGGTGTGTATGTGATGTCTGTGTCAGTGGAATATGAAGGGAGGTGTTGTGTTAACACCAGGTGTGTATGTGATGTCTTTGTCAGTGGAATATGAAGGGAGGTGTTGTGTTAACACCAGGTGGGTATCTGATGTCTGTGTCAGTGGAATATGAAGGGAGGTGTTGTGTTAACACCAGGTGGGTATCTGATGTCTGTGTCAGTGGAATATGAAGGGAGGTGTTGTGTTAACACCAGGTGTGTATCTGATGTCTGTGTCAGTGGAATATGAAGGGAGGTGTTGTGTTAACACCAGGTGGGTATCTGGTGTCTGTGTCAGTGGAATATGAAGGGAGGTGTGTTAACGCCAGGTGTGCATGTGTTGTCCATGTCAGTGGAATATGAAGGGAGGTGTTGTGTTAATGCCACATGTGCATGTGTTGTCTTTGTCAGTGGAATATGAAGGGAGGTGTTGTTTTAATGCCACATGTGCATGTATTGTCTGTGTCAGTGGAATATGAAGGGAGGTGTTGTGTTAACCCCCCAGGTGTGCACGCTTTGTCTCAACAGGTGAACAACCTCTACCAGCAGTACATGAACAGTTTCTTCAGCAGTGACCTTGACCTGTCGTCACACCGTGAGCTGTGGCAGTCGCTGATGGTCAGCTCGGGTGAAGGACCGGCATTGGTGAGTTGGTGATGTGTGTGTCTGCGTTGAGTGGCACAGCTAAATTAATTTCATTTAATACGAGTCCCGGACATGCTGCCTGGTGGTTGAATGACAAGACCAGAGCTTCATTTTTTTGAAGAAGCATCTGGTTTTGTTCCAGTGTACCTTTTATTTACCTGTGTCATGTGTGCTAGCTGAACTGATAGCATAAGCTGCGTTGACTTGAAATTGTCTCTCTTTACATGGAGAGGGTGGTTGAAGGGTGGAGATTTTTTCCAATCTGCTTGGTCAACATTTGTGCAGACCAGTCAGTGCCTGAACCCCTTTGTGTGTATATGTGCATGCAGAAGATCAATTACGTGCATTAAAGATCTCGTAATCCATGTCAGTGTTTGGTGGTTTATGGAAACAAGACTGTAACCAACAAGCACACCCCAGAAAGCAGAGTATGGTTGCATCCATGGTGGGGTATGAACAGACACACATGTAAAGTCCTATTCATGCATGTATGTGAATAAACATGGGAAGTGCAGTCCATGAATACAGAAGAAGAAGAACTGAAGTTTACTTGATTTACACACTGAATTATCTGTAAAGAGTTGTGAATGTAACCAGAAGGTTATTTGAGTGTTTTAAATGCTGTAAGATTTTAAAACTTTTTGAGTTAAAAGATTGAAGCAGTGATTAGTTTTTATTGTACTTTTTTACCCTTGACTTGAAATAGATGCCAATATGGCAATAGCCTTGAAATAGCCTTATTGGTCGGGGAGCTCAAAGCACTATAATTTGATTTGATTTGAACCAGAAGGTTTTTTTCTTTTAAATTGTTAAGAAAAAACCCAACTTTATTCCTGTTTTACAATCACAGCTCCTTTGTCACAAATATGAATGAAAATGGAAGATGGAAGAAAATGGAGTCAAGTGTGATGGCAGATGTTGACTGTGTCATAAAACAGAAGCTGATACTGACTTAGCCAATCAGAATAATTACAAAGGACAAAGGAAATTGTACAGTTTTCTTTTCTTGCTATTCGGCAGAGTTTGGAGACATCTTCTTGTCTTTTAATCCCCTTTCGATTGAATGTGATTTTCATCCTTGAAATGGCTGTGACGGTTAAATTTTGTATGAGTATAGCATTTAGCTTAAATGAAGTTGAGTTTAGTCTATTACAAAGCCTTCGTCAGGGGTTCTTGATGGAAAGTGAAAAATCAGTGCATGTTCATGCCTGCAAACTGAACTGATATTTTACTGTTCGAAGAGTGCATGGGTGAGAAAGGTGTAAGATGCGAGAGATTTGTCTCAACTGATCATGTTACATTAGTGTGTGAGTGGTGTCTTTGATGACTGAATCACTGTTAACGAACCATGTCCATCTGTTTGCAGGACACTCCAGAGAAAATATGGCCATCCCATGTCTTTCTGGCTGTAAGTCTTGAGAGCGAAGGGTGCGGGTGGGAGGGGGTGGGAGTGTTTTTGGTTTTGGTTCGTTGGTCACTAACCTAACAAGTAACATCTGTTCAGAAATTTGTTTGCTTTGTATGACTTTTATTTTGTCACTGTTAACATAATGTCTGTTCACAAATTTGTTTGCTTGTTTTCTGTATCTATATATACATCTATCTATATCTATCTGTGAAAATATATATGTATCTGTCCATGTCTGTCTGTCTGTATCTCTCTCTCTATATATCCCTATATCTCCCTCTGTCTCTCTCTATATATGTATATATATGTGTGTGTGTGTGTGTATGTGTATGTATACATATTATATATAGAGAGTGAGAGAAAGAGAGAGAGAGAATTCTTGTAGAGAATTTGGCCAGATGACAACACTTACGCTGCCAGGGGTTCTTTTTCAGCACTCCAAGTGAGTGCTGCACACAGGGCCTCAGTTAATCATCCCATTTGAATGACTAGATGCTCCGGTGAGACCGGAATTCGAATCCAGACCGTCACGGACTCTGTATTGGTAGATATTTGTCTCAACCATTCTGCCAACTTCCTCCTTTTGAAATAAACATGTTCAAAATGATGTTTGTGCCACAGCTGGGAAAACTGCTGTATGAACTCATCGTCTATGACCTCAAGGTGGACACCAACATGTTGAAGACTTCCACACCCAGCAGGTAAGGACCTTGAAGCTGCGTTCATACCAGACATGGGCAGCCACTGACAATTAAACGGTTAATGTGGGAAAAAGAAAAAAAGCAACAACAACCAAGCAAAAAACAAAACAAAAAAAAACATGCACAGCAAATTGTTCCTTCTTCCTTCTGTTGATGTGAACATTTTTCATACTTAGCATGGATGACCACAGAATATTGTCCACAAGTTCTTTACGAACGTACGTGCAAGTTTGTTTTTTTGGGTGTTTTTTTTCCATTTGTCCAAATGGGGCACTGCATTTTCCAGGGTTTTCACTTCTTCAATCTTGCATTACTTGTCCTGGACAAATACTGAAACATTGTGGATGATGAAAAGCTTATTGCTGTAGGCTGTGTATTTTTTGACAAAACTGACAAAAGCTGTTCCAGTTGGACATGTTATATTTCATTAACTGACAAAATGGTGTCTCTATTTTCAAATCTACAAAGATGGCAGTTGATTTGGTGTACCATGTCCCCCCCCCCCTCACCCCCACTCTGGTATTTTGCTACCTTGTGTATTTTTCATGCATTGTTTTAGAATAGTAGAAGATGCATTACACATTGTTTAGATGTCAGAGCGAAATATGTTGTTTTGATCCAATCAAGATTCTTAAGGTTTTAAACACGCTTTCTAAGGCCATTAGATCTGTAAGTTGCAGAATGGTGCCATTTTTCTGGCTGTCCTCTGCTTACTATAAACGCTTTTAAGGCCAGGAATGTTAGGAATATTTGTGTATATGTTCATCCGTGTTTGGTATGAACGCAGCCCTAAGAGAGAGAGAGAACACTGAACTGAACACTGAACACTTTAATGTCAATAGCTTTACAGCCCTAATGACATGGGGGTTCATAATACAAATAACAACAAGCATCAATAGTAATAATATTGATGAAAACCAAAACCAAAACGAAATCAATCAATCTGTGCAACAAAGTGCAGTTTGACCATCCATTCCCATTCAAAGTGATGTGATGTGTGTGTGTGTGGTTTGTCCGTCAGGATCGACGAGGACCATCTAGTCATCCTGGGGGTGGGTGGGTTGGGCTCTGTGGGTGCGCAGATGACTGGTCAGGCCAAATCGTGCCCGGAAGGTTCTGACGCAGTGTGGACAGGGGATGGTGGCGGCTGTCGGGGACTTGCTGGCCCTGCTTTTCCTGGCCTGTCTGCGTTGCTCTGCTGCAGCGATTCTGTTGGCCTCACAGGATTTGGCACCTTTGTGGACGGCTGAATGCCACTTTGGTCTGTCCATTGCATTCAGCTCCCATGTGTCGTGGCTGATGTTGAAGGCCTTCAGAGAAGCTTTCAGAGTGTCTTTGAAGCGCTTTTTTTGGCCTCCATGGGAGCGCTTGCCATGTTGGAGTTTGCCGTAGAGCAGTTTCTTGGGGAGCCAGTGGTCTGGCATGCGAACTACATGGCCTGCCCAGCGCAGCTGGGCCTGCATCAAGGTGGTGTAGATGCTGGGCAAGTTTGCACGAGTGAGCACCTCTGTGTCAGGGATCTTCTCTTGCCACTTAATGCCGAGAAGTTTTCTGAGGCTGGTGGTGTGGAAGTGGTTCAGCTTTTTGGCGTGGCGTTTGTAGACCGTCCATGATTCAGATCCATAGAGCAGTGTGGTGAGAACTATGGCCTTGTATACTTTGAGCTTCGTCTCCAGGGTGATGCCTCTCCTGTTCCAAATCTACTTATGGAGTCTGCCAAAGGCTGTGATGTAGAGAGAAATAAAAACAAAAACATATATAAATGTATAACATAAAATATTTTCCATATGAGAATGACAACACAGATTTCAATTTTCACAATGAACAACACCTGATACTATTTTATTATTGTTGTTTTTTCGTCGCATGTTATTCGCTTCGGCAATATATTTTGCAAGTGACTGTAGTGAAGTTTCCTGATTTAGATTAAGCACTCCAAAAATATCTTCATTCTTTGCTAAATTTGTTTTAAATACAATGCATTTTTCTCGAATATCTCATAAGCTTTACAACTAAACAAAAAATGTAATTCATCCTCCCTTAAATGACCGCACATCAGACAAGGGGAGAGTAACGAGGGCTCAGTTTGAAACCACTTTTCATAAGCATTCAACCCAATCGTTCTCGATCTAAATCTGGCGAGACTTGTTCGGTGCCACTTGTTTGTCATGACTGTGATATATTTTTCTGTTTGAAATATACTTTTAAAACTATAAAACCATCTATATTTCTCAGTGCTTTCCATTTTACAGTGCCAATTCTGTTTATATGAAGCAATTAGTCTATCTTTGAATTCTGAAACAAATCCTTCTACACATCCAACTCCCTGACACATCCACACAATCTCAAATCCATTTACAGTTAATGTCTTCTTTACAAGATATACCCAGTTTTCCTTCCCTCTCTCATGCTCATTTACTAACATCTCATACGCCTGCTTACATAATCTCAATGTGGGTAGCCTTATTAATTTTAACCAATATTTTATACATTTCACACATGATTTAATATATAATGGGTATCTACCACTTTCTCCATATAATACAGTATTTGAAGCTTGTAATGGAACATTTAAAAAACGTTTAATAGCTATTGTATGTACTTTTTCTAAATCTTTGATATCAGAAAGTCCCCAAATTTTGGCGCCGTATGTTATCATTGGTTCTATTTGAGTATCAAAAAGTTTCCAAAATATATATGAATCTATCGAGCCTGATTTACGTAAACACCTTAAGATTTCTATAACCCCCTTCTTCCCCTTTCTACAGATCTCTGCTACTGTCCTTGTCAAACTTGGCTTAGTTGTAAAAATCATACCGAGATATTTACAAGCATTAGTTACCTTCACTTCATCAGTTCCATAGTGCCATCTTTCATATCTAGATAGGTAACCACCTTTTCTAAACACAACTACATTTGTTTTCTCAAAATTAACTTTTAAAAATAATCTATCTGCTTCTTGCTTTAATATGTTCAGCTGATTTTGAAGTCCTATGGCCGTGTCAGACAAAAGAATTACATCATCTGCAGATAACATGAGAAACAGTTCAACAGCCCCAGGGATCATTTGAATCCCATGTCTTCCTTTTTTCGTTATCTCTCCTGCCAGTTCATTAATAAAGAACGAAAACATCATAGGGCTCAACAGGCATCCTTGTTTTATGCCACGTGGGCAATCAAATACATCTGAATATACACCCTTCTCACGCACATATGCTAAAACTGAATCATACACACCACGCAGTGCCATATAAAGCTTACCATCAACACGTTTTACGTAACGCATTCCATAAACTATTTCGATTCACAGAGTCGAAGGCCTTCTGAAAATCTACAAAAGCAACATACAATTTTGTATTTTTTAATAAATATGTTTGCACAATTGCATACAATGTGAAAATGTGGTCAGTGGTGCTGTAACCTGATCGAAATCCAGCTTGCTCTTCAATAATCTTTTCTTCTCGTTTAGCCCATTTAGTCAATCTTCTATTTAAAATGTAAGTGTAGACTTTACTAATGATACTTGTAAGTGCAACTCCACGGTAATTATCTGGAATATTCGGGTCTCCCTTTTTGTGAATAGGTATTATAAT
Source organism: Babylonia areolata (assembly GCF_041734735.1). Lineage (NCBI taxonomy): Eukaryota > Metazoa > Mollusca > Gastropoda > Neogastropoda > Buccinidae > Babylonia > Babylonia areolata. Next base: position 44,706,600 of record NC_134886.1, read on the forward strand.
TGATTTTGTCCGATCTATAGGAAAGATTCCATCATTAAAACATTTGTTAAATAAGAACACAGAAAATCAACAACATCTGTATTTGCCTGCTTTAACATTTCACTCAATATTTTATCTGGGCCTGCACTTTTACTTGGTTTTAAATTGTTTATGCTATCAGTTACTTCTTGCCTGCTAATTGGGTCATTAAAACAAGGTTCAAAAACCCCAGCCTCCTCTACTACCTCATCTTCTGTTTCAGTGTTAGCATTACCTTCAAATACACTAGAGAAATGGTCATACCATTGCTGTGCACTAATATTATTATAAACAAATGCCTTTCTATTTACAGATCTTACTGTTGCCCAAAACAGATTTGAATCTTTGATTGATGATTTTAATTTCTGTAACCTTAGCTCCTCAGATTCACGTTTCTTTCTTCTCTTCAGATAGACATATTCCTTCCTTACCTTTACAAATGTTTCTTTGCATTCTCTTTTATTTTCTTCAGTTTTACATCTCTGGAAACTTTTAAGAAGGCCTCTGACAAGTCTTTTCTTCCTCTTACACTCGTAAAAACAATCATTACATTTCTTCTGTCCTCTGCCAACTGTTTGAATCATACATGCAGCTGCTCCATACAATGCACATGAAAACAATTTGACACAGGCATTAACATCAACATTTAACATGTCAGAAGCATTCTGTAAACACTCCTTAAACTGACAACTGTCCAACTCATCCTTATATACATGCACATTCTCCTTAGACCACACTATCCTTTCTTCTCCTTTTTGAACTGAATCAGATTCTTTTTCAGTACTTAATCCATTTATGAAGGACAATTCAACTGGCAGATGCCATGAAAATAAACTGTCACCAATATTATCTAATAAACCGTCAGACACAAGAAAATAATCAATGACACTACATCCTTGGGGAGAAACAAATGTAAAATCACCGTCTCAATCCCCATTACAAAAACCATTCAAAATTACAAGTTCAAACAATAAGCAAAAGTCCAACAGGGATTTCCCAAAATTATTTATAGTAACATCCTTTGAACAACGTGAATCTTTCTTCACATTTTCCCAATCCAGATCAAAAACATTGATACCCATATCTTCACTTTTAGACTGCTCACAACCTGTACGTGCATTCAAGTTTCCACAAACAATAATATACACATCTTTATCTTGCACAGCCTGCAGCAAACACTCTTCCAAAATCAGTACTCCATCGTTTAATTCTGTTTCGTTGTACAGTGGACCTCCTTCGGGTACTATGTCAGCTGCAACAAAAAGAACATCTTTATCAACATTGAAAACTCTTCTATTTGATCGCTACAGTATTCACACAGTTTAAAGAAATTTCTTTCACAAATTGTTTCAAAGTATTTTTTATTAACACTAAAACTCCTCCCGAGAGAGAGAGAGAGAGAGTGTGTGTCTGTGTGTGTGTGAGAGAGAGAGAGAGAGAGTGTGTGTGAGTGCATGTATACGAATATGTTCTTCAGTTTGATGTTCTTTCATTTGATTTTTAGATGAAAATACATGTATATTTGTTTGTATGTGTGTGTTTGTTCATGTGTGTGTGTGTGTGTGTGTGTGTGTGTGTGTGTGAAAACATGTTAGTTCTGCAGGTATCACATGTCTTTCGATCTGTTGTTTAGGAACATGGTTCCGGCTTTCTACACCATTTACAGAAGCTATTCGTACCAAGTTGTGGAAGAAATCAAGGTAATTTTTAATTTCTTATGTGACATTTCATCTGTGAAGGTAAATAATTTTGCAGAAATAGTTTTCAGTTTGGTGTTGATAAATAAACTAAAACAATGGAATCAACAATCTGTAAATGTCTGTGGAACAGCAATTAACATCATTAAAATCAATAATAAAAAAAACAAAGAAACAAATATCAGTAGGTTGCATCATAGAAACAATCCTGTTGGACTATGTAACAAGGATTCAGCAATTTCAGTCAACAGTAAATGGTTGGACATTGTGTTGTTGATATTTTGCTATGAAATTTTTCTAACTTTATACATGACTTTGGAAGTGACCTGACAATCATTTGACACTGAAACCCAGTATGATTTCGTGTGATCTGTTTACTGCATATACAAGAAATGTTTTTTTGCTAAACTTTGTCTTGAAAGCATTCAGTCTTATATATATATGTGTGTGTGTGTGTGTGTGTGACTGTGTGTCTGTGTTGCTGTGTGTGTGTGTGACTGTGTGTCTGTGTTGCTGTGTCAGCCGCACCCCATGGTGATGAAGGTGTACCAGGGGTCGGAGCTGAACGAGCTGAGCTTCAACTCCAGCTTCCTGCCCATGCTGGTGCCCCCTCTGCCCTGGGTCTCCCGCACACTGGGCGGCTACCTCCTCAGTGCAGGTAGGCCTTGCTCTTTTTGGTGTGGCACCTTTTGTCTCTGAATTGTTTCTTAAGGCCAGACACTACAGTCAAATAACGACTTTTTTTTTCTCTCCAACAGTATCTTTTTTTTTTTTCTTTTGTCTACTAGGTATGTCATCACTTGTGGATCACAGAAAAAGTTATCTTAGATTTCTGTGAATACCCGTTGCTATGGAAACAAATCAAAATGGCCACCAAACAATGTTTCAAAGGAATAGGGTTTGTGGTCCATGTGGTGCATGTAAACATTTTTTTGTTATGTGGACTTGATACACAATGACATTATCTTTATTTAATGTGAGATTGTGTTGATTCTTCAATTATTGTATTTTTTTATGATTTTTTGAAATTTTGTGTTGTGGCCTACATGGTGGACTGTGATGGATTGTGTGGTGGACTACATGGTGGACTGTGATGGATTGTGTGGTGGACTACATGGTGGACTGTGATGGATTGTGTGGTGGACTACATGGTGGACTGTGATGGATTGTGTGGTGGACTACATGGTGGACTGTGATGGATTGTGTGGTGGACTACATGGTGGACTGTGATGGACTGTGTGGTGGACTACATGGTGGACTGTGATGGACTGAGTAGTGGACTGTGTGGTGGACTACATGGTGGACTGTGATGGATTGTGTGGTGGACTACATGGTGGACTGTGGTGGACTGCATTGTGGACTGTGGTGGACTACACTGTGGACTGTGGTGGACTGTGTGGTGGACTGTGATGGATTGTGTGGTGGCCTACATGGTGGACTGTGGTGGACTACATTGTGGACTGTGGTGGACTACATTGTGGACTGTGTTGGACTACATTGTGGACTGTGGTGGACTGTGTGGTGGACTACATGGTGGACTGTGGTGGACTACATTGTGGACTGGTGGACTGTGTGGTGGACTACATGGTGGACTGTGGTGGACTACATTGTGGACTGTGGTGGACTGTGTGGTGGACTACATGGCGGACTGTGATGGACTGTGTGGTGGACTGTGATGGATTGTGTGGTGGACTTCATGTTGGACTGTGATGGGCTTTTTAGTGTACTACATGGCGGACTGGTGGACTGTGATGAATTGTGTGGGACTGTTACGAACTGCGTGATGGACCTTGTGATGGACTGTGGTGGACTGTGTGACTATATGACAGAATGTGTCGTGCACTATTTGGTTGAATATATGTGGTGGACTGTATGGTGGGCTATAAGATCAACAGTATAGCAGACTTTGTGGTGGACTGTATGGCAGACTCTGTGGTGTACTGCAAAAAAATCATGGTTTGGTGTGTAAATATGTGTGTGTGCGTGTGCAGTGCGGTTGGTGCGGATCCCCATGCAGGCCCAGGCCCAGAGGGAGAAGCTGGAGCAGACGGCCAACACACAGCTCAGCACTGTGCTGGACGCGATCAACGCCCTCAGCGCCTGTGCCTGGGTCATCAATAAACCAGTCAGTCTGTGTGTGTGTGTGTGTGTGTGTGTTTGTTTGTTTGTTTGTGTGTATGGGGTGGGGAGGGATGTTGTGTGTGTGTGTGTGAGAGAGAGAGAGTGAGAGAGAGACTCAACGCCCTCAGCGCCTGTGCCAGGGTCATCAATAAACCCGTCAGCCTGTGTGTGTGTGTGTGTGTGTGTGTGTGTGTGTTTGTTTGTGTGTAGGGGGTGGGGTGGGGAGGGGTGTTGTGTGTGTGTGTGTGGGAGAGAGAGAGAGAGAGTGAGAGAGAGAGAGACTCAACGCCCTCAGCGCCTGTGCCTGGGTCATCAATAAACCCGTCAGTCTGTGTGTGTGTGTGTGTGTGTGTGTGTGTGTGTGTGTTTGTTTGTGTGTAGGGGGTGGGGTGGGGAGGGGTGTTGTGTGTGTGTGTGTGTGTGTTGTTTGTTTGTGTGTAGGGGGTGGGGTGGGGAGGGGTGTTGTGTGTGTGTGTGTGTGTTGTTTGTTTGTGTGTAGGGGGTGGGGTGGGGAGGGGTGTTGTGTGTGTGTGTGTGTGAGAGAGAGAGAGTGAGAGAGAGAGAGACTCACCGCCCTCAGCGCCTGTGCCAGGGTCATCAATAAGCCTGTTGGTCTGTGTGTGGGTGATGGGTGTGGGTTGGGAGGGGTGTTGTGTGGTGGGGTGTGAGTGTGTGTGTGTATGTTTCCATATTAATGTTATAGTCAAGTTGATTTTTTTTTTTTAACTTATACCTAGCCTGGAGTGGGTGTGGGTTTGTGAGTGGGAGTATTTGTGTGTGCGGGTGTATTCGTGTGTTTTTAGTATGTATACGTCACTGTATTTTTCATTGTAAACACCCAGGGCTTTTGTGTCATTGGGTGTACCAAATGTCCTTTTATTATTATTATTATTATTAGTAGTAGTAGTAGTAGTAGTAGTAGTAGCAGTAGCATTACTATTATAATGATGTGTGTGGTGTGGGTGTGTGTGTCATGAGTGGGTATATGTTTTTTTGTGTGTACGTGTGTGTTGGGTGGTCATGTGGTGTGTGTGTGTGTGTGTGTGTGTGTTGGGTAGGTGTGTGTCTGTGTAGTGCACGCGTGCATATGCGTGTATGGGTGTTGGTGTGGGTGTGTGTTGGGTGGGTATATGTTTGTGTGTGTATGTGTGTTTTGGGTTGGTATGTGCATGTCATGTCATATGCGTATGCATTCTATATCATCATCATCATCATTATTTATTATTATTGTATTCGTTGTCTTCTTTTTCTTATCATCATCATCGTCGTTATTATCACACCTGCTGCTGTTGCAGGTGCTGGACATCATCATTGACATCTTCAACAACAACGGTGACTCCTCCCTGGACATCCCCCCTCCTGCCTCCCAGTGCCCCTCACCATCCCCCATCACACAGTAAGTCCCCCATACCCCCCCTCCCCCTAGCTCCCCCTGACCCCCCCCCCGCCCCCCCCTTCCCAGGTGGGTGTGACAGATTATCTCTGGTGTTTCAATAAATTGCGACAATGTTAGATAAAGATTAACTCATTCAGCCCTTTGTGTGACTTAGCAATGCTCTGGTATTAACTTTGTTTCAATATAACGGTTGCCGTGTTCCTACATTCGCATAAAACTGCAAGCAAAGGGAACAAACCTCCACGGTGTTTCTGGCTGTGTCCACCAAAAAAAAACCCCCAAAAACAACAACAAAAACCATGGTTGATTGCGTGTATTTCCTGCGTTTCCCCCCATCAGTATGGAAGGAAAGTCTGCTGAGGATGTAAACTCCCTTCGGTTGGATGGGTAAAATAAAGGTGCCCACAGCCTTATACAGCCGTCGGTGTGCACAGTTACTTCACATCCACTATGTCTATTGTAATGTATTACTGATTTTATGTCACAACAGATTTCTCTGTGTGAAATTCGGGCTGCTCTCACCAGGGAGAGTGTATCGCTACACTGAGACCACCACCCATTTTTTTGTATTTTTTCCTGCATGCGTTTTTTTGTTTTTGTTTTCCTATCAAAGTGGATTTTTCTACAGAATTTTGCCAGGGACAACCCTTTTGTAGCCATGGGTTCTTCTACGTGCACTAGGTACATGCTGCACACAGGACCTCGGTTTATCGTCTCCTCCAAATGACTAGAGTTCAGACTACCACTCACGTTCAAGTGGAGGGGGGAGAAAATACTGACAACTGTGCCATGACTCGAACCAGTGCGTTCAGATTCTCTCGCTTTCTAGGCGGATGCTTTGCCTCTTTGGCCATCACTCCACAGCTCAGTCTAGCGCTCGACACAGTCAGGAAGGCAGGCCCAAAATCCTCTCCTTCCACCACTTTACTCTTCCCCAACAGGTGTCAAGTACCTGTTCATACACCTGGGTGGGGGTGAGGAAAATGGGAAGGGGGAGGGAAAGTTGGAACAAAGTTCCCTTCACAAGAACACAACACCATGCCAGAAATGGGGCCTCGAACTCCAATCACTGGTGACCGCTGGTCCAGAAATCTTAAACACTTGACCTATTCTGCCGTGGCACCTGAAGTTAGATCATTCCACATCAGATTGCATCTTTACTAAACTGGCAGATAGTATTGAGATGAGTGGATGCGATTACAGTTCAACAAATGACTGCAGTACTGTGCAGATACTGGACAGCACTGTGTAGTTCATTTGAGTTTAGGACAGCACAGCACAAGCATAGCACAGCACAGCAGAGCAAAACACAGCATAGCATTGTCCAGTATGGCACACCATAGCTCATACTCAGCTCAGCATAGTTTAGCTCAGCATAGTTCAGCATAGCTAAGATTAGCTTTGCATAGCTGAGCACAGCATAGTACAGCATTGCTTAGCACAGTACAAAACACAACTCAGCACAGCTTAGCACAGAACAGCATAGTATGGTGTAGCATAGCACAGTTTAACTTTGCATCATGATAATGATGCATGGGTTTCTAATATGCAGCAATTCATTTTATTGATCTATTTATTTATTCATTTATTTATTCATTCATTTGTTCATTTATCTATCTATCTCTGTCAATCTATCAATCTATTTATTTATTTATTTATTCAATCATTCATTTGTTGATTTATCTGTCTGTCTGTCTATCTATTTATCTGTCAGTCATAATTTATTTATAGTTATGTAATGTGAATGTGTTCATTTGAGAGAGTACACTGTAGATGAAGGCAGACCTGGTTCTTGATCCTCACAGAGATCTCTCTCTCTCAATATATATATATATATATATATATATATATACATATATATATATATATATATATATATATATATATATATATATATATATATATGTCAGAATTTATTTGTTTATTTATTTATTTATGTATTTAATGTGAACATGTTCAGTTGAGAGTGTGCATTGTAGATGAAGCCAGATCTGGTTGTTGATCCTCACAGAGATCTCTCTCTCAATATATATATATATATATATATATATATATATATATATATATATATATATATATATAATGTCAGAATTTATTTGTGTACATATTTATTTGATGTATTTAATGTGAACGTGTACAGTTGAGAGTGTGCAGTGTGGATGAAGCCAGACCTGGTTGTTGATCCTCACAGGGAGATGACGGCACAAGAGAAATCTGCGGCACATCGGCAGCGACAGAAACTGCGGGCTCAGAAAGCTGAGATGTACAGTCTGTGGTGTCAGGAGCTGTACAAACTGTCCATCGCCAACAAGGTGAGTACAGTTTATGGTATCAGGAGCTGTACAAACTGTCCATCGCCAACAAGGTGAGTACAGTCTGTGGTGTCAGGAGCTGTACAAACTGTCCATCGCCAACAAGGTGAGTACAGTCTGTGGTGTCAGGAGCTGTACAAACTGTCCATCGCCAACAAGGTGAGTACAGTCTGTGGTGTCAGGAGCTGTACAAACTGTCCATCGCCAACAAGGTGAGTACAGTCTGTGGTGTTAGGAGCTGTACAGACTGTCCATCGCCAACAAGGTGAGTACAGTCTGTGGTGTCAGGAGCTGTACAAACTGTCCATCGCCAACAAGGTGAGTACAGTCTGTGGTGTTAGGAGCTGTACAGACTGTCCATCGCTAACAAGGTGAGTACAGTTTGTGGTGTTTGGAGCTGTACAAACTGTCCATCACTAACAAGGTGAGTACAGTTTATGGTGTCAGGAGCTGTACAAACTGTCCATCACTAACAAGGTGAGTACAGTTTATGGTGTCAGGAGCTGTACAAACTGTCCATCGCTAACAAGGTGAGTACAGTCTGTGGTGTCAGGAGCTGTACAGACTGTCCATCGCCAACAAGGTGAGTACAGTCTGTGGTGTTAGGAGCTGTACAGACTGTCCATCGCTAACAAGGTGAGTACAGTTTGTGGTGTTAGGAGCTGTACAAACTGTCCATCGCTAACAAGGTGAGTACAGTCTGTGGTGTCAGGAGCTGTACAAACTGTCCATCGCTAACAAGGTGAGTACAGTTTGTGGTGTCAGGAGCTGTACAAACTGTCCATCGCCAACAAGGTGAGTACAGTTTATGGTGTCAGGAGCTGTACAAACTGTCCATCGCTAACAAGGTGAGTACAGTTTGTGGTGTCAGGAGCTGTACAACTGTCCATCACTAACAAGGTGAGTACAGTTTGTGGTGTTAGGAGCTGTACAAACTGTCCATCACTAACAAGGTGAGTACAGTCTGTGGTGTTAGGAGCTGTACAGACTGTCCATCGCCAACAAGGTGAGTACAGTTTATGGTGTCAGGAGCTGTACAAACTGTCCATCGCCAACAAGGTGAGTACAGTTTATGGTGTCAGGAGCTGTACAAACTGTCCATCGCTAACAAGGTGAGTACAGTTTGTGGTGTCAGGAGCTGTACAACTGTCCATCACTAACAAGGTGAGTACAGTTTGTGGTGTTAGGAGCTGTACAGACTGTCCATCGCCAACAAGGTGAGTACAGTTTATGGTGTCAGGAGCTGTACAACTGTCCATCACCAACAAGGTGAGCCAACTGCCCAAGTGATATGGTCTGGATGTGTCATCGCTGTGAAGTACAGTTTGTGGTGTCAGGAGCTGTACAACTGTCCATCACTAACTAGGTGAGCCAACTGCCCAAGTGATATGGTCTGGATGTGTCATCGCTGTGAAGTACAGTTTGTGGTGTCAGGAGCTGTACAACTGTCCATCGCCAACAAGGTGAGCCAACTGCCCAAGTGATATGGTCTGGATGTGTCATCGCTGTGAAGTACAGTTTATGGTGTATGATAGTCAGTTGTGTCCGAGTATGACCATCAGAACAGCAGAGGAGGCATCTGTTTTTCAGACTATCTGAGCTAGAATTTTGATTATAGTGGAATGTGTCTTGCCCAAGTTACATCTCCACTTTCTTGGCCAACAGGGCTTTAGGACAGTTGGCGTTGGGGATGGTCCCCAAAGGCCAACTTGCCCCCAAGGCTGCAGCGCTAAGAACCAGTGCAGTCTCACCTTCTAGTTTGAGAGTCACAACCCTTCACAAAAAGCTAAGCTGTAAGTGAATTCCCATTGCTGTGGGAAAAACCATCGCTCATACAGCTCTCACTGTGCTGTTGGTCCAACTGTAAGCTTATGTCAATATCTTATTCGAGCAGAGTGTTGAGATACATTTTGTAATGTTGAGTTTACAAAGAAACAAAGGATTGAATGAACAGATGAATAATGGAATGACTCATTTGCTTAAAAAAAAAAAAAAAAAAAAAATTGAAGCTGTTGACATTGAATTTGAGCATCCATGGAATTGTCGGAACATAGTGACACCTCTTTGAGAAACTGAAATAGAAACTGAAACGATTGTTAACTTTTTAGAAGTAGCGCATGGTGTGTGTGTGTGTGTGTGTGTGTGTGTGTGACTGAAGCCTGACTTACTGACACAGGAAACAAATGATGAGTACCTAAAGGCAGCCATCAGTCGGCTCTTCCCAGGTGGGAAGCCTGTTGTGCAAATGACTCTGTAATTGTTAAGCTTATAGAACTTGGTCTGTGACCAAGGATATGCACTATATAATTACCCATTAGTACCCATATCAGTGTTTCAGTGTGACCAGATAGTACTCACTGTGTGTGTTGTATGTGTGTGTGTGTGTGCAGTTCCGTGACGAGGTGTTCTGGTTCCCTCACAACCTGGATTTCCGTGGACGCACCTACCCCTGCCCTCCCCACTTCAACCATCTGGGTCAGCTGCTTTCATGTGGACTTGTTACATCATCTGCTGTCATGTTCTTGCCAAGCACGCTGTCTCTTCTGCTTACTCTTTTTTTATTCTCTCTCCTCTCCATTCAAACGGTCACACTAGCACAGACAGACACAGACAGACACTGACACACACACTTACACATGAATACACACACACACACACACACACACACACACACACACACACAGAGGCACACATGAAAGCATATATATATATAAATGTTTGTATGGCCTGGAAAGTGAAAAATGTATGCAATCAAGGTTTCAGGAAGACTGGATGAAGTTCCACACATGTTTGGAAGCCTTACGTGTCATGGAAGATGAACTAAAAGGCCAGCAGTATGGCTTTTGAGTTCATGGAAGACCATGGCTGAAAGGCTGCAAAGATTTAACCCCTTGACTGCTGAATCTTGGTGAAATGAGATCAGCTTGGCATACAGAACACAGAGTGCTTTATTATCTCAACAAGAGAAATTCATGTGTGGTGTATTCATTTGGGGTGCATGAGTTTGAAAGACTTAATTCTTTTTTTTTTGTTTTTGTTTTTTTGTTTACTCAGCAATGGTGTAACTGATTTTTTGTTGAACAGAAGTTGTGCAGTTCCCAGAGGAGGAAGTTCAGATACAGAGTAGTGACTGCCAGGCAGATGCCTAACCCAACGTACTTGGTTAGGCCTTGATACAGAGTAGTGACTGCCAGGCAGATGCCTAACCCAACGTGCTTGGTTAGGCCTTGAGTGCATGCAGAAGGGTGGCTGACATCCTGACCTGTACGTAAACTGTGTCTTATCTCATTGAGGTGACAGCCCTTTACTGATAAGTGTAGTCATCAGCAGCAGTCAAGGGCTGAAACTCACCACTTGCAGGCTTTTATGTGCTGACCTGTTAACCCTTCCACATTCAGCAGAATTCGTCAAGCTTGGCACTTGATTCCACTCTTCTGCTTTCCTAGAAAACAAATCTATTAAGAAAAGCCCCCCAAATGGGCTTTTTGTTATCATTAAATGTTGAAAGCTGTGTAGCTGCCATGTATTTAGCCAGTGAAGAGTTAAACAAAAGTTCTGTTCAGCAGGTTTTGACATCACTTTAACCGCTCTTATATGTGGGTTGCCCTGAAGCTGGAAAAAAAAAGAAGAAAAGTATTGTTTTGTATTGTATTGGTTTATCCTTTGCCACAGCATATTGGTTAAGATGTTCACCTGCCAGCACAATGTCTGTGAGGGTCTGGGTTTGATTCCTGCTCTTGTTCTTTCTCCCAACTTTGACTGGAAAATCAAACTGAGCGTCTAGTCATTCTGAATGGATGATAAACCGAGGTCCCGTGTGCACCATGCACTTATCACACTGAAAAAGATCCCATGGCAATAGAAGTGTTGTCCTCTGGCAAAACTCCTTAGAAGAAATCCACCATGAAAGGTACACTAATCTACATGCATGCACTCAAGGCCTGATTAAATGTATTGGGTTATGCTGCAGTCAGGCGTCTGCCTAGCAGACATGGTGTAGCATATATATGGATTTGTCTGAACGCAGTGACCCCTCCTTCACAAAGTGAAAGTGAAAGTGAAACTGTGCAGGAAGTGACATCACTCGCAGCATCCTGATGTTCGCCAAGGGAAAGCCTCTGGGGCCGCAGGGTCTGGACTGGATGAAGATCCACCTCATCAACCTCACTGGATTCAAGAAAAGGTCTGATTTTTTATGTGTATGATCAGTATTGTTTTGAATGTGATCTTGTTATTTGGGTCAGGCATTAGCTCAGCAGATGTGGAATGTATGATGAGCATTGTTTTCAGTGTGATCTTTTTATTTGGGTTACGCTGCTGGTTAGACATTTACTTAGCAGAGGTGTAATGTCTAATGAGCATCGTTTTGTGTATGGTCTTTTTATATTGGTTATGCCGCTTGGGTTATGCATTTACTTAACAGATGTGGTGTAGGGTATATGGATTTGTCTGATCATTGAGCCTCCTTGACCAACTGAACTGAATTGAACAGAATTGAAGCCTTTTTATCGTCTGTTCTTGTACGTAAATTTGGAGGCACGGTGGCAGAATGGGTTGTGTGTCGGGCTTCTGAACCAGTGAACACCGGTGATCAGGGTTCAGTGCCCTGAGACAGCAGTGTGTTGTGTCCTTGGTAAAGGCACCAACGCTTGCCTGGTGAATGGGTACCTGGCTTTTAGTTGGGGAAGTTTTTGAAAATGTGGAAGGGGAGGATTGGGCCTTGCCTTCCTATGCCAAGCCCTAGACACCATGGATATGAATTCGCTGACCTGAAGGCTTTAAAAGGGTATGGGACCTTTAGCCACATGTATGTGAATTTGTGTTTGAGCATTTGCTTGCTTGCCTTTGCAGGGTTATGCATGTAAGTGGTCATTTTAGAGTTCAACTGCATATTTTGAGTGTTAACTTTTTCATTGCACAGCACAGTCAAGTGTGTTTTACAGGAAAAACGCGCTATATAAATTGAATTATAATTATCATTGTATGCGTTAATCTGCGTGAAAGTTTTATTGGCTTACTGTTTAGAGCAGGGCTGTTTCCAGTGTGACTGGGAACCCAGTTGGTTTGTTGGTTAGTTTATTTATTTTATTTTATTTATTTATTGTCTGCTAGTCTGAGTTGATGACTTTTGCACCCTTAATGGTTCAGCATGAAATGATTCAAACTGTCATTAATCACATCAAATATAACAAAAATCAGTGACCAGAAAAAAAAAGAAGAAAAAGACTCATTCAACCCCACAGCTACAGGCCTGCTACACCTCCCCTGGACCAGCACTACATGACACCACTGCAGAAAACACAGGGTGCTTCACTCATGTCTGCTACATCTCCCCTGGACCAGCCCTACATGACATCACTGCAGAAAACACAGGGTGCTTCACTCATGTCTGCTACACCTCCCCTGGACCAGCCCTACAGGAGACCACTGCAGAAAACACAGGGTGCTTCACTCATGTCTGCTACACCTCCCCTGGACCAGCACTACATGACACCACTGCAGAAAACACAGGGTGCTTCACTCATGTCTGCTACACCTCCCCTGGACCAGCCCTACAGGAGATCACTGCAGAAAACACAGGGTGCTTCACTCATGTCTACTACATCTCCCCTGGACCAGCACTACATGACATCACTGCAGAAAACACAGGGTGCTTCACTCATGTCTGCTACACCTCCCCTGGACCAGCACTACATGACACCACTGCAGAAAACACAGGGTGCTTCACTCATGTCTGCTACATCTCCCCTGGACCAGCACTACATGACATCACTGCAGAAAACACAGGGTGCTTCACTCATGTCTGCTACACCTCCCCTGGACCAGCACTACATGACACCACTGCAGAAAACACAGGGTGCTTCACTCAAACAGTGATAATTGGTGGAGAATTGTTGATTTAAAGCTTTTTTTCATGCTTCTGGAATCCATTAGCAGTTCATTTTAGTATGCCAGCTGTACCAAGCAAGAATGAACAAAATTAACATTGTGTGTCGTACCAGGTCCATAGGGGAAGTAATCATGGTACAAGTTATCTCCTACCTGGAGTAGAATGAGTTAAACATTGATAACAAAAAATGAAGTTTGTATCATTTGTCAGCCACGTTTACCATTGAGAATCATGCAGTATTAAACGACAATCTGTGGTCAACATGAATGTGCAGGAGCCCTAACAGAGACAGACTGGCCTATGCCAATCAGATGATGGATGACATTTTGGATTCTGCAGACAACCCTCTCACAGTAAGTTTTTGCATGTGTCTATGTGTGTGTGGAGGTGGTGGTGGGGTGTGTGTGTGGGGGTGGGGGGGGGGGGGTGAGGGTGTGTATGTGTGTGTGGAGGTGGTGGTGGGGTGTGTGTGTGGGGGTGGGGGGGGGGTGAGGGTGTGTATGTGTGTGTGTTGGGTGTGTCTGTGTCTGTGAGTGTGCATGCATGTATGAGTGTATGTGTGTACGCATGTATCTCTGTGTGTGTGCGTTGGGTGCATCTGTGTCTGTGAGTGTGTATGCATATATGAGTGTGTGTGTGTGTGTGTGCATATGTGTGTGCATGTGCAAATGTGTGTAATTGTGGGTGTATATGATTTTGATCATGTAGCAAGTGCTTAGTTTGCTGAAGTTGAGCTGGATCAGTTTTTGACATAAAAGAACACATGGCAAAGAAGGTGTTGTCTCCTGGCAAAGTTCTATAGCAGAAATCCACTCTGATAGGTACACAATATATTTGCGAACACTCAAGGTCTGACTCAGCATGCTGGGCTATGCCGCTGGTCAGGCACCAGCCCAGCAGGTGTGGTGTAGCATGCTATGCCGCGGGTCAGGCACCAGCCCAGCAGGTGTGGTGTAGCATGCTATGCCGCTGGTCAGGCACCAGCCCAGCAGGTGTGGTGTAGCATGCTATGCCGCGGGTCAGGCACCAGCCCAGCAGGTGTGGTGTAGCATGCTATGCCGCGGGTCAGGCACCAGCCCAGCAGGTGTGGTGTAGCATGCTATGCTGCGGGTCAGGCACCAGCCCAGCAGGTGTGGTGTAGCATGCTATGCCGCGGGTCAGGCACCAGCCCAGCAGGTGTGGTGTAGCATGCTATGCCGCGGGTCAGGCACCAGCCCAGCAGGTGTGGTGTAGCATGCTATGCCGCGGGTCAGGCACCAGCCCAGCAGGTGTGGTGTAGCATACAGAGATGCCAATTGTTACGATTTCGCCGTATTTTGTCACGCTCGCTAGCAGTTTGTTCCTATGTTATGCCAACGTCAAAATTGTTCTGACGAGTTCATTTTTGTCTTGATAGCATGGTCACATGTTTTAATGTCGTAACATTACCCAGATGCTCTAGACTTATCGATCATATGGCCAGTGCAGTCATTACTAACCTTGGTCTCATGGTATGATGCTGAGCTAATTGTGTGTGTGTTTACATTGAAACAGCATTGAGTGGACCAGTCAGCTTAATCGATAGCAGTTACACCGTGTTGCAGGTAGGCACAAGTGTTTGTATGCCTTGTAGATAAAATGTACGTTTGCTGATGTGGCTCGGAGTCTGAGTATTCCTTCCGAATTCAGAATTTGCCTTCCAAGTTTCCTGATTGTTCCTGCAAACACTTGACAGGGGTTGGCATCTCCGAGCATACATGGCTTTGTCAGAACGCAGTGACACCTACCTCCTTGAGAAACTGAAACTGAGATTGGCGCTGTGCAGGGAAACATGTGGTGGAAGAAGTCGGATGAACCCTGGCAGACGCTGGCCTGCTGCATGGAAATCGCCAAAGCCATCCGCTCCCCAGACCCTGAGCAGTATGTGTGCCACCTGCCCATTCACCAGGTGGGACACAGGATGGGGGGTTGTGTGTTGTCTGTCTGAGTTCAAGTCTTGTGTGTTGGGATTGTCAGTATGGCACAGTGTGTGAGCTGTGTGTTGTCTGTCTGAGTTCAAGTCTTGTGTGTTGGGATTGTCAGTATGGCACAGTGTGTGAGCTGTGTGTTGTCTGTCTGAGTTCAAGTCTTGTGTGTTGGGATTGTCAGTATGGCACAGTGTGTGAGCTGTGTGTTGTCTGTCTGAGTTCAAGTCTTGTGTGTTGGGATTGTCAGTATGGCACAGTGTGTGAGCTGTGTGTTGTCTGTCTGAGTTCAAGTCTTGTGTGTTGGGATTGTCAGTATGGCAGAGTATAAGAGCTGAGGTGGGTGAGTGTGTTTCGTTTCTGTTAGGCCTAGTCTTTTTTTCTTGTTGTTTCATTTCAATTACTTTGCCTTTTTTTGTGTTTTTTTAAAATTCATATTTGAATAATCTGAACACTCAACGGTGTCCAGTAAACTGAAAGTTATATTGTGATGATCGTATGCAACAATAGAGAACAGATGAATTGATTGATAGTAAATTTGAAAAAAAACAACTAGTTGCACTTTAAAATTTTTTTTTTTTTATAGATTTCTCCATATGAGCAAGGCAGTTGTTTGTATAGGATTGGAATCAGATCCCTACCAGTGTCTGCACTAGTATGTCGCAGTTTGTATTTTAAACAAAACTTAAGGGGGAAAAATCCCTTTAAGTAATGTGTGTGTGTGTGTGTGTGTGTGTGTGTGTGTATTACATGCTTGTTGATCAAATGTAATTTTAGGGGAAAAATCCCATTACAGTAATGTGGAACATTCACGTGATTGTTGATTGAACGTAACTTTAGGGGAAAAAATCCCTTTAAGTAATGTGGAAATCAGTTGCTTGTTGATTAAACGTAACTTTAGGGGGAAAAATCCTTTTAAGTAACATGGAACATTCAATTGCTTGTTGATTAAATGTAACTTTAGGGGAAAAAATTCCCTAAGTAATGTGGAACATTCAGTTACTCGCTTGTTGACGTCGCAGGACGGATCGTGCAACGGCCTTCAACATTACGCGGCTCTGGGTCGTGACCTGGCTGGAGCTCAGTCTGTCAACCTGTGGCCCTACGACTGCCCCCAGGATGTGTACAGTGATGTCTGTGAACTGGTAAGATCACACAATGTGTTGTGATGTCTGACAAATGTGTACACAAAGTACACAAAGTGGTAAGATCACACAATGTGTTGTGATTGTGATGTCTGTGTGTTTACCTTTCTTGACAAATGTGTATAGTGATGTCTGTGAACTGGTAAGATCACACAATGTGTTGTGATGTCTGTGTGTTTGCCTTTCTTGACAAATGTGTACAGTGATGTCTGTGAACTGGTAAGATCACA
The DNA here is from genome assembly GCF_041734735.1 of Babylonia areolata. NCBI lineage: Eukaryota > Metazoa > Mollusca > Gastropoda > Neogastropoda > Buccinidae > Babylonia > Babylonia areolata. The sequence goes on from NC_134886.1 coordinate 44,723,352, forward strand.
CAACATGTTGTGATGTCTGTGTGTTTACCTTTCTTGACAAATGTGTACAGTGATGTCTGTGAACTGGTAAGATCACACAACGTGTTGTGATGTCTGTGTGTTTACCTTTCTTGACAAATGTGTACAGTGATGTCTGTGAACTGGTAAGATCACACAACGTGTTGTGATGTCTGTGTGTTTACCTTTCTTGACAAATGTGTACAGTGATGTCTGTGAACTGGTAAGATCACACAACGTGTTGTGATGTCTGTGTGTTTACCTTTCTTGACAAATGTGTACAGTGATGTCTGTGAACTGGTAAGATCACACAACGTGTTGTGATGTCTGACAAATGTGTACACAAAGTACACAAAGTGGTAAGATCACACAATGTGTTGTGATGTCTGTGTGTTTACCTTTCTTGACAAATGTGTACAGTGATGTCTATGAACTGGTAAGATCACACAATGTGTTGTGATGTCTGTGTGTTTACCTTTCTTGACAAATGTGTACAGTGATGTCTGTGAACTGGTAAGATCACACAATGTGTTGTGATGTCTGTGTGTTTACCTTTCTTGACAAATGTGTACAGTGATGTCTGTGAACTGGTAAGATCACACAACATGTTGTGATGTCTGTGTGTTTACCTTTCTTGACAAATGTGTACAGTGATGTCTGTGAACTGGTAAGATCACACAACGTGTTGTGATGTCTGACAAATGTGTACACAAAGTACACAAAGTGGTAAGATCACACAATGTGTTGTGATGTCTGTGTGTTTACCTTTCTTGACAAATGTGTACAGTGATGTCTGTGAACTGGTAAGATCACACAACGTGTTGTGATGTCTGACAAATGTGTACACAAAGTACACAAAGTGGTAAGATCACACAATGTGTTGTGATGTCTGACAAATGTGTACACAAAGTACACAAAGTGGTAAGATCACACAATGTGTTGTGATGTCTGACAAATGTGTACACAAAGTACACAAAGTGGTAAGATCACACAACGTGTTGTGATGTCTGTGTGTCTTGTTGTTTTTTTTTCCTGTTGGAATATCTTGTGATAGGTGCTCTCAGTTTATGTGCAGCTTACAGATCAACTGGCCAGCCTTAGAAACATACATTTCTTTTGTGGACTCTCAAAGTCTGACCAGCGTGTTACGTTTATGCGTAGGTCAGGCATCTGCTTTTTTTTGCTTTTTTTTTTTAAAGCAGATGTGGTTCAGCATACATGGATCAGTGTGCGTGCCTTTACACCTTGAAAATGAAACTAGTATCCTTTCTTGACAGATCAGTGTGTGTGCCTTTACACCTTGAAAATGAAACTAGTATCCTTTCTTGACAGATCAGTGTGCGTGCCTTTACACCTTGAAAATGAAACTAGTATCCTTTCTTGACAGATCAGTGTGTGTGCCTTTACACCTTGAAAATGAAACTAGTATCCTTTCTTGACAGATCAGTGTGCGTGCCTTTACACCTTGAAAATGAAACTAGTTTCCTTTCTTGACAGATCAGTGTGTGTGCCTTTACACCTTGAAAATGAAACTAGTATCCTTTCTTGACAGATCAGTGTGTGTGCCTTTACACCTTGAAAATGAAACTAGTATCCTTTCTTGACAGATCAGTGTGTGTGCCTTTACACCTTGAAAATGAAACTAGTATCCTTTCTTGACAGATCAGTGTGTGTGCCTTTACACCTTGAAAATGAAACTAGTATCCTTTCTTGACAGATCAGTGTGTGTGCCTTTACACCTTGAAAATGAAACTAGTATCCTTTCTTGACAGATCAGTGTGTGTGCCTTTACACCTTGAAAATGAAACTAGTTTCCTTTTTTGACAGATCAGTGTGTGTGCCTTTACACCTTGAAAATGAAACTAGTATCCTTTCTTGACAGATCAGTGTGTGTGCCTTTACACCTTGAAAATGAAACTAGTATCCTTTCTTGACAGATCAGTGTGTGTGCCTTTACACCTTGAAAATGAAACTAGTATCCTTTCTTGACAGATCAGTGTGTGTGCCTTTACACCTTGAAAATGAAACTAGTACCCTTTCTTGACAGATCAGTGTGTGTGCCTTTACACCTTGAAAATGAAACTAGTATCCTTTCTTGACAGATCAGTGTGTGTGCCTTTACACCTTGAAAATGAAACTAGTATCCTTTCTTGACAGATCAGTGTGTGTGCCTTTACACCTTGAAAATGAAACTAGTATCCTTTCTTGACAGATCAGTGTGTGTGCCTTTACACCTTGAAAATGAAACTAGTACCCTTTCTTGACAGATCAGTGTGTGTGCCTTTACACCTTGAAAATGAAACTAGTATCCTTTCTTGACAGATCAGTGTGTGTGCCTTTACACCTTGAAAATGAAACTAGTATCCTTTCTTGACAGATCAGTGTGTGTGCCTTTACACCTTGAAAATGAAACTAGTATCCTTTCTTGACAGATCAGTGTGTGTGCCTTTACACCTTGAAAATGAAACTAGTATCCTTTCTTGACAGATCAGTGTGTGTGCCTTTACACCTTGAAAATGAAACTAGTATCCTTTCTTGACAGATCAGTGTGTGTGCCTTTACACCTTGAAAATGAAACTAGTATCCTTTCTTGACAGATCAGTGTGTGTGCCTTTACACCTTGAAAATGAAACTAGTATCCTTTCTTGACAGATCAGTGTGCGTGCCTTTACACCTTGAAAATGAAACTAGTTTCCTTTCTTGACAGATCAGTGTGTGTGCCTTTACACCTTGAAAATGAAACTAGTATCCTTTCTTGACAGATCAGTGTGTGTGCCTTTACACCTTGAAAATGAAACTAGTATCCTTTCTTGACAGATCAGTGTGTGTGCCTTTACACCTTGAAAATGAAACTAGTACCCTTTCTTGACAGATCAGTGTGTGTGCCTTTACACCTTGAAAATGAAACTAGTATCCTTTCTTGACAGATCAGTGTGTGTGCCTTTACACCTTGAAAATGAAACTAGTATCCTTTCTTGACAGATCAGTGTGCGTGCCTTTACACCTTGAAAATGAAACTAGTATCCTTTCTTGACAGATCAGTGTGTGTGCCTTTACACCTTGAAAATGAAACTAGTATCCTTTCTTGACAGATCAGTGTGTGTGCCTTTACACCTTGAAAATGAAACTAGTATCCTTTCTTGACAGATCAGTGTGTGTGCCTTTACACCTTGAAAATGAAACTAGTATCCTTTCTTGACAGATCAGTGTGTGTGCCTTTACACCTTGAAAATAAAACTAGTATCCTTTCTTGACAGATCAGTGTGTGTGCCTTTACACCTTGAAAATGAAACTAGTACCCTTTCTTGACAGATCAGTGTGTGTGCCTTTACACCTTGAAAATAAAACTAGTACCCTTTCTTGACAGATCAGTGTGTGTGCCTTTACACCTTGAAAATGAAACTAGTATCCTTTCTTGACAGATCAGTGTGTGTGCCTTTACACCTTGAAAATGAAACTAGTATCCTTTCTTGACAGATCAGTGTGTGTGCCTTTACACCTTGAAAATGAAACTAGTATCCTTTCTTGACAGATCAGTGTGTGTGCCTTTACACCTTGAAAATGAAACTAGTATCCTTTCTTGACAGATCAGTGTGTGTGCCTTTACACCTTGAAAATGAAACTAGTATCCTTTCTTGACAGATCAGTGTGTGTGCCTTTACACCTTGAAAATGAAACTAGTATCCTTTCTTGACAGATCAGTGTGTGTGCCTTTACACCCTGAAAATGAAACTAGTATCCTTTCTTGACAGATCAGTGTGTGTGCCTTTACACCTTGAAAATGAAACTAGTATCCTTTCTTGACAGATCAGTTGTAGTGTCTTTCTGTTTTTTTGTTGTTGTTTTTTTCTTTTGATTTGCCTGTTGGAATTGCTTTGGAGATCGTAAATAAGAGAGTAGTTGTTGAGAAATAAAGTATTTATGTGTGTGTGTATGTGTGCGTGCGTGTATGCATCCATGTGTATGTGTGTGCATGTGTGGTTTGTGTGAGTGTTGGTGTGTGTGTATGTGTGTGCGTGTGTATGCAAGCACATGTGCATGTGTGTGTGTGTGTGTGTGTGTGTGTCTCTGTGTGTGTTCAGGTGGAGAGGGAACGACAGAAGGATGCAGCAGAAGGTGTGGAGATCGCACAACAACTGGAAGGCTTTGTACGCAGGAAGGTCAGTGTCGTCTTCATAGTGACAGGCTGCATTGTTTTTGTTTGTTTGCTTGCTTGTGTGTGTGTGTGTGTGTGTGTGAAACAAATTATTATTCTATTGAAGTTTTGACAATGCCTTTTGGCCTTGAGCATGCCATGCATAAAGAGAGAAAAAACAAACAATATTTGCAATTATTTATACTGGCAGCTCAGTAAGAAGTAGAAGAAAGCTTTTGAATTGTTAAAAAAAAAAGAAGAAAAAAAAGAGAAAAAAAGCCTCCATGTAACACCAAACAGAAATCAGGCTGGCAGCGCAGTATTCAGTACTGCAGTGTGTTTCTAATTTGTGGCATGCCTGATGGTTTACAAAGCTCTTGTCAGTTCAGGCGTGATTGATCTCTGTTCACCAACACAAGAGAAAGTCCCTAGCACGTGCCCTGAAACAGGTCTCAAAGCACAGCCTCCCACATCATGTTTTCATTTGAAGAAGAAGAAAAAGCAGCAACAGGGTCAGAGATCTTTTCTCTTTTCAGCCTCTCCTTCCCCCCTCCTGCCCCCCACACACCCACTCCCCATCCCCTCCTCCCCCCCACACACCCACTCCCCATCCCCTGCTCCCCCCCACACACCCACTCCCCTTCCCCCCTCCTCCCCCCCACACACCCACTCCCCATCCCCTCCTCCCCCCCACACACCCACTCCCCATCCCCTGCTCCCCCCCACACACCCACTCCCCATCCCCTCCTCCCCCCCACACACCCACTCCTCATCCCCTCCTCCCCCCCACACACCCACTCCCCTTCCCCCCTCCTCCCCCCCACACACCCACTCCCCATCCCCTCCTCCCCACACACCCACTCCCCATCCCCTCCTCCCCCCCACACACCCACTCCCCATCCCCTCCTCCCCCCCACACACCCACTCCCCATCCCCTCCTCCCCCCCACACACCCACTCCCCTTCCCCCCTCCTCCCCCCCACACACCCACTCCCCATCCCCTCCTCCCCACACACCCACTTCCCATCCCCTCCTCCCCCCCACACACCCACTCCCCATCCCCTCCTCCCCCCACACACCCACTCCCCATCCCACCTGCTCCCCACACACCCACTCCCCATCCCCTCCTCCCCCCCACACACCCACTCCCCATCCCCTGCTCGTTTGTGGAACCAACTGCCAGAAAAGTTGTGACATTCTGTCTCGCTGTATTCTTTAAAGCCTCCTTCGGAAAACACATCTTTTCCAACAACAGTAATTTTCCGGTGTTGGTGTGGTCTGGTTCTGGATGCATGTTTTGTTGTTGGGAATCTGTTTGGCCATTTCTATGCTTGTGAGTGTCCGTGCATTCATGTGTGTGCGTGTGTGTGTGTGTGTGTGTGTGTGTGTGTGTGCGCGTAGGCGAGGGCATGTTGCAGGGATGTGTTTTCTAGAGGGCGTCATGGGTGTGTGGGTGGTTTTCAATGTTCAGTTGGGCATGCATATTCTGTCACATGTTTGTGTGTGCGCATGTGGGAGCCAGGGAGGTATATGGAGGGAGAGGGAGGAGGTGGGGGTTGGGGACAAAATGTAAAACGCTTTGAGCAGTGTTTCTGGAATGGGCTATATAAATGTCTATTATTGTTATTATTGTTTTATTATTATTATTATTATTATTATTATTATAATCATCCAATACAGAAACCCATGAAGGGAAGCAAGGGATTATTGTGAGGTGAGGAATATGATGTTCACATTTCGTGTCCACATGATCCTGTGACAGACTGTTACATCATGGATATGATCTTCATTTTCTTCCACTGTTACATCATCATCATGGATATGATCTTCATTTTCTTCCACTGTTACATCATGGATATGATCTTCATTTTCTTCCACTGTTACATCATGGATATGATCTTCATTTTCTTCCACTGTTACATCATGGATATGATCTTCATTTTCTTCTTCGTCTGCATTTGCGGGCTGCAACTGCCATGTTCACTTGCATGTGTGAGAGGGCTTTTACGTGTATGACTATTTTTACCCTGCCATTTAGTCAGCCATACTCTGTTTTGGAGGGTGTGCATGCTGGCTATGTTCTTTGTTTCTGTAACCCACTAAACGCTAACATGGATCACATGATTTTTGACGTACGTATCTGATCTTCTGCACGCAGGTGATCAAGCAGACAGTGATGACAACTGTGTATGGGGTCACCCGCTATGGTGCCAAGGCCCAGATTCTGCGACAGCTGAAAGACATCCCGGAGTTCCCCCAGGCCAAAGCTTGGGCTGGCAGCCTCTACCTCACGGAGAAGACGTTCCAATGTCTGAATGAGATGTTCTCTGCCACAAAGGACATTCAGGTATCCATTTTTGGGGGGTTTTCTTTACTTAGCTTGAAGTGTTTTGTTGTGTTATATATTTTCACAACAGATTTCCGTGTTTGAAATCTGGGCTGTTCTCCCCCAAGAAGAATGTGTTGCTTCAGTGCGGCGCCGACGGTTTCTTTTTTTTCTTTTTCCTGGTATGGACTTTTGCTTTGTTAGCTGGAAGTATTGTCTTGTAATGGGCTGAATTTAATTACATTTTGTCACAACAGATTTCTTTGTGTGAAACTGAGGCTGCTGCCCACAGGGAGAGCACGTCGCTAGAGTGTGTAGCACCATCGTTTGTTTTCTTCTGCATGTGAGAGTATTTGTTATCCTGAGAAAGCGGATTTTTCTACACAATTTTGCCAAGGGCGACTTTTTTGCTCCCATGGGTTCTTTCACGTGTGCTAAGTGCATGCTACACACTCAGGTTATCGTCTCATCCGAATGACTAGCATCCAAACCACCAATCAAGGTCTAGAGGAGAGGAAGAAAATATTGGCTAGTGTGGGTTTCGAACCCTTATGCTTCCAGTTCCCTGTCTTCCAAGACAGATGCGCTACCACTAGGCCGCCACTCCACATCTGAAGTGGAGTTTAATGACCTACTGGTGAAAACCTTAAGGTAAAGTTGTTATGTTTTGGGTCGTGGTTCGTTGAAGGTTGCATCACTGGAGAGGGTGAGACCTAAGATTTTGTTTTGTCATGTGGTGTTTTTGATTTCTGTCCATATTTCCCTTTTTTTTCTTCTCTCATTACACTTTACTGTAAAACTAAACAAGAAGAATAGACCGTGGTGTGTTGTGGTCTCTGTAATACCCACCCATCCTGCCCCAGGGCTCTCTCTGTCTCTCTCTGTCTGTCTCTCTGTGTCTCTCTCTCTCTGTCTCTCTCTCTCTCAATTGCCATGTATCAGAATTTATTTTCCATGCAATCAAAAGGAGAAATCATATACTCAAACCTAATTAAGTAGAATTGATGTCAAGTCCATGAACATTATGATATTGTGTGATCTATTCAAGTGTTATAATACCCCTTCCCATGCCCACCCCCAGTCCCCTGGTTTTGAATTGTGGTCCATGGCCAAAGTTCATTAAAACATCTTTGTTCATTTCATTCACTCTCTCTCTCTCTCTCTCTCTCTCTCTCTCACACACACACACACACACACACACACACACACACACACACACACACAGTTCTATCCATATTCCTTTTTTTTCCACTTACAGTGAAACTGAAGAAAAAGAATGAACCTTGATGTGGTGTGGTGTTATGTCACCCAGGACAGACACACACACACACACACACACACACACACACACACACACACACACACACACACACACACACAAACATACACACACACACACACACACACACAAACATACACATACACACACACACACACACACACACACACACACACACACACACACACACACACACTTCTATCCATATTCCTGATCTCACTTTACAGTAAAACTGAACAAAAAGAATACACAGTAGTGTGGTGTA